>NC_080034.1:58124949-58424949 GCF_030020395.1 Manis pentadactyla | reverse complement strand
TCTCCATTCTTCCAGGAAAAAAAAATCAGTTCTAAAATTAGACTTACATGCACAGAATATCTCTGAAAGGATCCACAAGTAACAATTGCCTCAGGAAAGGAGAAGTGGTTGGCTAAAGACCGGGATAAGAACAACTGTCCGTGGACATATTTTTGTACGTTTGAATTTTGTACCACATAAGTGAATAGTTTATTGAAAATTAAATTAAATGATGCAGTCCATTCGATGCAGTATCAATGAATCAATAGGGACAAACTCAGTATGCCAAAGTTTTCTGTTTCTGTTGTTCTGTGGAGGATGGTTGGTAAAATGATAACTTAGAGAATCATTAGTATGGACACAGATGAGAAGAATAATAGGAAGAATGCAGGTGAATGAGTAATGTACAAGGACATTTCAAAAATAATTCTCAACGCTCTCTTCTTTTTGATGTACTTGCTTTTCCTTCTTCCTGCATTTGCTTGTAGCCTGGATTTGAGTTTGACCCCAGAAAAGAAAGAAAAGAAAAAAAAAACCTTCAGGCTTGGCACCAGCCATCTCTGACTGTATGAGCCCTGGTGCTTTCCTGCACACTCTGAAAATGACCAAGAGCAGAGTCTGTGGGGTGTCGCAGAAGTCTTCTGACCCCTGCCAAGCCACCTGCCCTGCAACACTGTAACGGGACTCCGCCCAGTGAGGCCTGGACGGCCAGCTAGGCCCCTCTCAATGCCGCTCTACTCCTACATACCTCTAAGGACCTAGTCACCTTTTTGTCCCCTGAAGAAGGGGCTGCTTTTAGGGTGCTGACTGTGATCCTAAGAGGGCCAACCCTTAAACATTTAGTTAAATAGTACCGATAACATCCCTTTTACATATCTACCCAAACTTGATAATCCTTGTGAAGAAACAAAAACATTTTAAAATGAGTATTCTCTGTGTAACAAATAGCACACAATGGAGAGATTTTACAGAACTCCCCCTTTTAACAAAGCATCATGTGCCCGGATGATACCAAGCTCAGCTTCACACTCTCAGAGTTGTTCATGAAAATTAAGAACTATCCAAATTCTATTGACCATCTATTAGCTTGTGTTTCTTTTTTTTTGCCTTTGTGAAAAGAGAGTCAATTCACTTGTGATCGCATTCCCACTGACATGCCTGGAAACTATTAAAAACAGATGTCCAGACCAAGCCCCAGACATCTGGGATGGAGCAACTCTGGCTGCGTCATAAACATGTCTCTGTGCGTGGAGGATAAGCTCCATTCAGGTGTCTTTTTTGGTTTTCTTCTAATGCCAAACTTATAACCTCCAAAGGATAAACTAAAGGCAGCTTATATCTGTATTTGCTTTGGCATCGTTTTTGTTTTGTAATTTGCTTTCACTGGTTCTGAAATATGAATTCTTATCTTGAGCTGTTGAATCCTCTTCATAAAGATCGCAGTCAGACCACACATTTATACACTGAAACTAGAGATTTATCTTGTGTACATTATCTACTCTGGAAACGCCGGATCCTACTTTGTTGCATCCAATAAATACTCTATTATTAAAGAAAGAAAGAAGGGAAGAAGGACAACTGTATTTAAGGCACGTTTTATTTGCCCTCGCTGTTATTGGGAATTTGGTATTTAGTTACTGGCTTTTTTTGTTTTTGTTTTTAATTTGGTTACTGTTCCTCTGGTATTTGCAATTTCGGAAATTATTTGAACCAAAGCAACATTGTCCCAGCTTTTCTTGGTAATAAGAAAAGTATGTCTGATTTTATTCATACTATCAGAACATAAGAGTAAGTTTTGGGCATGCATCAGGGCTCATGACTGGAGAATCTGAAAGGATTGACTTGTCTAAAGAAACATTTAAAATTGAGTGAAATATGGCACTGTTTACTCCTAAGTCATTGAATCATGAGAACTGTTGCCATGCAGATTGTTTCCCAGCTACAGTGCTGGGAAAGGGTTCTGATTCACCCCATTTGGGGAAGAATGGGTGTCAACTGGCAAGCGTGGAGATCTCCAAAGCAAGTCAATAAATCAAAGATAAAATAAACGATAAAAGCCTTCTCTTTTGCTACTTCCTTCCTCCATCCACTCCCACCCAGTCCCTTGCACCCAAGAGCCCGCATGCTATGAATGCTTCTGTCTGTTCCTCTCCGGCTGCAGAACTAGGAAGGAAGGAGCTAGAGGAAGCCCACCGTGAAGGAAGGTTTTGAGTCACCAGAGTATGTGTAAGGCTTATCGGGAACCACAGCATTGCCCAGAGCTCCCTCGTGCCCAGGAAGTACAGCAGTTTTCAGCCAACAGATGGTCCCACCTATGCCTGCTTTTAAGGGGCTGACTTCCCTGGGGATTATCCAGGCTCCCCATAGGGATCCAGAATGTAGAAAGGGGTCTTCGTCTTCCTTTCTCTAGGCCCAGGAAGCTGAGTATTTAATAGTTTTGTGACAATAAAGCAGAAAATCAGATCATCAGTTCTAAGAGAAATGAACATGTATGGTGTTTACCTCTGTATTGCTGTTTTTCTCCTTTTAGGAGATCCATTAAAGTTCTGAAAAATATTTTCAATTGTTTAAATGTACATACTATTACTGATTATGGTGTTTGTATCCTCATGATACTTCCAGATATTTCTTCCCTATGATTGAGACAATTTCTACACACCTTTGGTATAAAGAATCACAGATAAATAAGGAAAACCTTTATATTATTCCACAAGCTGAATAAAGTAAGCAAGGAATAGTAATTATAAATAAACACTTATTTTGAGACTATACCAAGAGGGACAGCAGCTAAAGGATGCCTCCTGGGCAGCAGATGAGAATGCAAAACATTTTTATGAGAATTTTTTTAAATAAAGCTGTTTGGCATCTTAAGGCTAAATATAGTTAAGCCATTGCAGAGAACTTCTGTCCCCCACACTTCCTTTCCACCGTTGCCCTGGTGCTTCCCTGATCACACTCCCAAATACTCACTAAATCAGAAGCATCCACTGGCTCCTAGAATATTAATATTACATCAAAATGTAAAGAGAAAGAACCTTATCATCGTCAGGTTAGAGTTTCAAACCTGACCTATGAGACTCATAACATAGATGACGGTCATGCACACCAAAGGTTTGGATGTAAAGAGCTGGGTTTTTGAGTTTCAATAGACTAAGCCTACTGAAGCATATAAAGTTTATGGCATAAACAGTAGATCGGAAAGACTACTGCTGAAAACTAAATTACAGCTTCATTGACTCAGGTGGGAAATCAGGAAAGGAGAGCCATAAAGTCAGAGGACGATGCAGGTCTGAGAGAAAGTTCTCTGTACTCTGACGTCCAACCACCCCTGAGGCAAACAGCAGCAGGCACCGGTAGAAATTCCAGATTGGTTCCTGAAGGCAGGGAAGACTGGAATGCCTAAGAGCAGCTGGGGAAGTTGAGAAATCTCCAGAAGTCACCTCTGCCAGCATGGTGTGGCAGCCAACAAGGTGAAACGGCCACAGGTCTAAAGCAGCCTGCTGAGTCTCAGCCCCAGACAGGTGTCAGAGAGCAGCTGAAAGCTTTTCTCTGGCCCTGTTCTTTCCAAAAAGGGAGCAAAGGGCTGAAAAAGCCAGGGAACCAGAGGAGGAGCTTTGAAATCAGAATGAGTTTAACTTGGGAGGATATAGACCAGACTATACACAGATCAAGGAATGCTTCAGTGAATAGAATGAGCGTGGAGAACCAGGTACCCCTCCCCTCCAATTCACTGACAATATATGGCGCCCCTACATCTTCATATACAGCCCCAGGGAGAGTTTGCCCCTAGTTGACTAAGTTTTAGTGCCTGTCATTAGGTGAAATGAGGACTCAGTTTAGAAATCAAGTGGAGTGTTTTTTTTAAGTTATATTTTTTGCACACTTAAGCCTGAGGAGAGTGAAAATGATACAGTTGCTCACTATACCAACAGGGAAATAATAATAGTACATAATGGCCACATAATAAAGAATGCTAAAAAAAAAAACTTCATATCCTGATAAGCCATGGTAGGTCATTAAGAAACAAACTTGCTAAAATTTAATTTATATGTAGACATCTCAAAATAATCATCTTTTTTGTTGTTGCTGTTTTAATGATAACATCTTATTAATATAAAATAATTTGGTTCTAAGAACCACAAATAAAAAAAATCAGAAATGAAAAGCCACTAAAACCATGGTGCAGCGAGGGAAGGAAAGAATAAAACATACCTTTCCATAGCTCAGAACATGAGGAATGAATGCCTGAACAATGTTCTTGAGGACTCAAGTAGTAGGCACTTGATAAATGTTTTTTAAATAAGTAGCTACATTTTCAGGGTACATCCAAAATCACCCATCATTTTCCTCCTTTTCATTCCTCTCCTTCTTCCATGAAAAAAAGCACTGTTTCAGTCCTTTTAATTATCACCTCATGTTCTATTTTCTCAATTTTTCTATCTTTACCCATGGGCTAATCATTTCATTGATTCACCCACTCACGTAGCAACTACATATCGAATGCCTGCTAAGTGCCAAGCACCTTTCTAGGTTCTGAGAATACATCAGTGAACAAAAAAGACAACACTTCCTGCCTGAGGAAGCTTGCCTTCTAATAAGAATGCCAGCCATTAAACTAAGTAAATATGTGAAGAGATGAGTGCCATGGGGAGCAGTAAAATAGGAGAAAAGCAAGTAAACACAGTGGCCTGAAGATACCTCACTGAGACAGTGACAGCTGAGTGGACAGCCCTGGGGGCAGGGGGTGGGAGGAGTGTGCTGTGCAGGCGTGAGAGGAGGCCACTGGGGTAAGCATCTGTGAAGGCCTTGAGGAGGGTGCCGGCCTGGGATGTTCCGGGAATGGCAAGGACCCCAGTGTGGCTGGGGCAGAGAGAATTGGGGGATAGCAGTAGGAAATGAGGTCAGAGAAGTAATGGGAACCAGATTGTAAGGCCTTTAGACCACTGCAGACTTTGGTTTTTAGTCGGGAAGACTGTGAGCAGAGGGGTGACATTGATCTGAATTACATGAGAACAGGACCACCCTGGCTGCTGGGTCAAGAATGAACTGAAAGGGGACAATGACAGAGATGCGCAGAGCCATTAGGTCTATTAGAATAATTCAGGCGGGAAAATATCATAGCATGGATTAGACTGATAGCCATGGGGGTAATAAGAATTGGTCAGATTCTAGGTATATTTTGAAGATAAAAAGGACAAAATTATTTATAGATAAAAGTAGGGTGGGGTAAAAAATCATCAAAGATACAGTTCTTCTAGTAGAAAAACTATAAGGATACAGTTACTACTAATTAAAAGGAGGAAAACTGAAAAGAAAATCTATCTGGGGGCAAAGATGAGACACCCAGTTTGAAAATCTATTAGGCAAGTGGAGAAGTCAAGTAGGTGGTTGGATATAATGAGGCTGGAGATATAAATGGAGGCTGATCTGGGATTAATAGGCTTAGACCTATGAGGCTAGATGATGGCATCAAGGAGTGAAAATAAATAGAAAATAATTCTAAGACCTGAGCCTTAGGGAACTCCAAAGACAGAAGGTCAGGAAGATGAGAAAGAACAACCAACATGACTTCATTGGAGGTAGGGGTAAAATAAGAAGAGGGGATAAGCCTGGAAATACCGGGAGGAAGTTAATCCCTTGGAAACAGCACTGACATTTGCTGCAAGTTGCCTTTGGAGCATCTTCTGTTCTTTAGTGACCTTGAGCTTCCATGTGAATAGTCATAAGAAGTGTCAAGAGGTAAAACACAGGACCTGAATAAGTAGGTGAAACTGATGGCAGACCTCTGCATAAAAATGGTGGTCCAAAAACATCCACAAACCAAGAACTTACTTCAAAAGGGTCACAGGTTCATAGGGATCCCAGGTTCTTGACAGAAGCAAATTCCTTTCTGAAGGAATGCTATTGCATCCAAGTGCAAAGAATTTCCATTGATAAAATTCCACTGAACAAGATCTCACATTCACAAATCATTGACAACATAATGAGGAAACTAAGAAACGTTCAACAAAAGTCAGTAGGAATGACAGACAGGCCTGGAAGCACTTCAGTTGTTGATGTATTTTGAAAATATGTACATTTAAGGAAATGTTTTACGGTCTACGTATGTCCCATTACATGTTTAAAGAAATAAAAAAGGGACATTGACATTATGATTAAGAGGAAAAAGGACTATAAAAATCACCAAGCAATTTTGAAAAAGCACCAAATAGAACTTGTGGAAACAAAAATGGTTATAATTAAAATTTTTTAACGCAAAAGATGGATTAAATAGAACATTAGACACATCTGAAGGGTGGATTCAAGACAGAATTTAAAGCACAAAAGGACAAACAGCTGGAGAGGAAATAAAATGACAAGGGATAGAAGGCTGAAGAACATCTAATAAACATCTAATCAGAGTTCCAGAAAAGTATAAGAGAAGGAGGGAGGAGAAATATTTGGAGACAAATGGATGATAATTGGCCAGATCTGATGGACAAGACTCAAATTCAGGAATTAAAATGAATTCTAAGTAGGATAAATAACAACAAATCTGCATCTAGACCATTATTTTGAAACAGAACAACAAAGCAAAAGATCTTAGAAGCCAGAGAGAGAAAAGAATGTGTGTGTTTCAAAGTCCACTTGTTATACAGACAGGTTACAATGGAAGCTGGAAAACAGTAGACTCGTGTCTTCAAAGTGCTAAGAAAAAGAAAAATACTGCCAATCTAGAATTGCAAAGCCTCTGTAAATTATATTTAGAGCAAACCCAAATAAAGACATTTTTTGGATAAACAGAAAATGAGAATTTTACAATCAAGTTCTTCTTAAAGGAAATAAGTTACTACACACCACAGAAGAACATCAGATGGAAAAAGGAAAATCCCAGTACAGAGATGAGACACAGAAAGTCATGTTGAGCAGAGAAAGTGGTTAAAGTTTAGTGAAATCGAAACAATCACTATATGAAACAAAAAGATTGAAGTATCTAATTTCTCATGTTAACAATAAAGAATTAAAATAGCACATGGTGGAAAGAAGGTGATCAGATTACTGGCACTACTTGCAAGGAGGGTAAAAAATACTGCTAACTTATTAAGAAGGCATGTTAAATGTGTAGGGTACCCAAAACTAAAATTATAATTTATTACTTTCAACTAGTAGAGGGAAAACAATAGAGTGAGAAAAACAAATCAATCTCAAAGCAGCCAAGAGATGGAAAAAGAAATGTGGAAACGTATGGCAAATAGGAAACACAAAATAGCAGAAATAAATCCAAACACATCCTAAGCATGACAACCTGGATGAAAATATACAGCCTGGATACAAATATAAACCTAAGCTATTAGCTGTTTAGAAGACACTTACTTAGAGCACAAGGACACAGAGAGGCTGAAAGTAAAAAGATGGGAAATATACAAGGAAAATACTAGCCAAAAGAAAGATAGAGTACCTAGGTGAATTAACAGAACCACAATAAAAATACTTCAAGGTGAAAGTATTCCTAAAGATATTGGTAAACACTGCTTTTTACAGAAAAAGAGTTAATAATTGTAAAGTTTTACATACTAAGTAACAGATCATAAAAATATAGTTGACATTAAAGGAGGGAGTTTTAATGAAACTATAATATGGGAAATTTTACAAATCCACCATCTTTGTAGAATATTTTAAAACAACCCTTCCAATAATTGTTAGATGAAGCAAACATAAACAATACCAAAAAGTAAAGTTAAAGGACTTAACAGGCAAGTTAAAAGTTGAATTTATGTATTACCCCAAAATTGAAGAATATGTAGTCACTTTAAGATACCCAGAAGGTTTTCTGAATGGACTGTGTACTAGACCACAAAGAAGTCTTCATACATTTCAAAGAATTGGTATCATACGGACAAGTTCTTCCACAATAAGATTAGGTTAAAAATCAATAACGAAAAGAAACCTAAACAAAACAACACTCATTTGGAAAGTTAAGTCATGCTTCCAAACAACTTATGAGTTAAAGAAAAAAAAGAAATTATAAAGGAAATTAGAAGAAAGTTAAAATGGAAAGATAATGAAAATACACATATTGAAACATGGAATTCAACTGAAATATTAGAGAAATGTTTTTAGCTTTAAGTGCTTATATTTATAAAAGGCTAAAAATGCATAAAGCATCCCTCTTCAGAAGTTAGATAAAAAACAGGGAAAGCACACTGAAGAAAACAGAAGGAAGGCAAAAATGAAAGAACAGAAATCAGTAAAACAGAAAGCAACATGCAGTACACATCAAAACGCCAAAAGCTGGTTCTTGGAAAATTCTAGTCAAGCTGACAAACTCTTACAAGATTAATCAAAAGAAAAGAGAGAATAGAACATTAGAAGTGAATATAGTCAAATATTACTACAGGTACTATAAAGATCTGAAAAGATACTATGAAACAGCCAATATATTTCCAAAAATTAGATGAATTATAGGAATTCACAGAAATTTAACTCACAAAAGCTAACTTGGAAAGAACCAGAAAGCAAATTGTTTCTCTGACCATTAATTTCGTCAAAAATTCTTCACAAACACAACTTGTTTCTTGTTTCATGGAAAGCTCAGCAAACTTTTAAAGAATGTATTCCAATCTGATCCAAACTGCCAGAAAAGAGGAAAATGTTGAAACAAGGAATACAGGGCAATTCATTCTTGATGCTTCATATCAATGCCACACAGGAAATGTATAAGCAAGAGTATTACAGGCAAATCTCACATAAGAACAAAAACACAAAACCTAAATTAGATATTAACAAAACAAATCTAGGAATATATTTAAAAGACCAAATTGGGTTTAGCCCTGGAATGCAAATTTGGTTTAATGACAGAAAATGTATCAATTTATTTAATTCACCACATTAAAAGATTAAAAGAGAAAACCAATTGATTTTCTCAGTATTTATAGAGGAAAAATAGCATTAAAACAAAATTTGGCAAACCAAAAATTGACAGGAACATCCTTAACCTCATAAGGAGAATTTGAACAATCTAACAGAAACTTCAGCCTTAACACTGAAATAGTAAAAGCATTGGCTCTAAAATCAGGAAAAAAATTGCAGATGGCCTCTGTTTTGTTCACCACTGTACTGGAGAGTGTAACCAGTACAGAAAGAGTAAACAAAAAAACATTCAAAAGAAATATGGATTAGGAAAAAAAATCACTATTTTTCTTCATAGTAAACCCCATAGAATCCACATATAAATTATTGACATTAAGGCTTAGCAACTTGCCAAATACCAAATAATGAAAAAAGTTCATTGTATTTCTATACATCAACAGCAAATATTTAGAAAATACAATTTAAAAATATTATTTGCAATAGCAAAAATGATGGAGAAAAAAATAAGTAGAGCGAGCAAGACACTCTAAAGAATAATTGACTGAGTTGTCATGATTAAAGGTTTTAGCCAAAGAGGGTGATTGGGCTTAAGATTTCAGAGTTGAAGCCACTCCAGGCGCTGACAAGGGCTAGGATTCAAAAGCTGGCTAAAGACACCAGCAACTTAATCATTTCCTTTTTGAAATGATTAAAAAGAACATAAATTAAATGGCAGGATCAGGCTGTAAGAAAAGCAGGAGGCATCCAAGGAGTTTGTCAAGAGATTCTGGCATGTCTTGATTTAGATCTACAATGCAGGGAAGATGATTTTCTTCCTGTTTTACTAAGTGTAAATTATATGTATTTACCATATATTTTAAAAAATGTATTTATCATGTTATAGTGTGGGCTGGGAGTGTGGCAGGAGAATGTGTGGGCAGGTTTTAACCACCACCATCCGCAGGCAACGCCTGGACACACCACAGAGGGGACCCTCAAAAGAAAACAATCAGGAAACATTGACTTCCTAAATCCATGTTGTTTATAACAAATAAATTTATCAAACTACAAACATGTACATGCTTGTGTTTTTGTGCGCTCATTTTGTTGAAACACTTTGGGTCAGACTTTATGAAATTGCCACTTTTGTGACCAAATGCGTCAATATCAGCAGTTTTACATGATGGAACCTAATATTTTCTGGGTTTGCTCTATGAAAACCCCTGACCCAGCTGAAAATTTTTGTTTCACAGGTAAAGGGGATAGAATGTTACAGACCACTTCAAGCTTTTACAGAGAAAACAAAAGCAAGCGCGGCCCTCTAAGTGCCAATTATATTTTGCGGTGATGTCAAGATGATTCTATTGACTACATTAAGAAGCTATAAAGTAAGATATTTTGCTGGTTACTTCTTTAGTCAACTTGGGTAGACTAATGACTATGTCTTGACTAATGAATAAGGGCTCATTTGGTTATAAAACACAGCAGTATTAGCGTGGTTCAGATAACATTATATGCTATACAATATCTAACTGGCATAGATTCTAATTCCTATGCTGCTCTGTAGGCCTTGCTTCTCTATTAAAATTGAAAGTGTTAATTTGCCAGTAATCACTCCACTTTCTCCTATCGTCTCACTAAAAGGACAGGCCCTTACTGCATGGATAGAATGTAGTAATGCATTTAGTGCTAGGCCATGATTTTAGACCTCCAGCTGTTTTACTGGTTTTGTAACTAAAAATAAGATAATGTTATGCTGGGTAACCACGGCTTTTGTAGGCATTCACATTTTACAAATCACTGCACAGTATGCAAACCATTATATTTTTCAAATGCTTAAATTCCAGCCTAAGAGTGGAACCCTTCCGTTATTAAAGGAGAGCTTGCTAGACTGTGAAGTGGGATGAATCCTGGGCAGGGAGGCTGCTGGGCTGAGTTTATACTGTTAGACTAATTCCTCCCTAATCCTCATGCCGGCAGCTCCATCGGAAACAAGCATTCCTCACCACCAATGATGTAGAGCAGGATCTTAAAAGGTTGGTGGGTTACTTTTGTTTTTAAGTTTTTATTTGATCTGTAAACCCATTATTTATTCAAATAATGCAAACCAGATATCAGTATATACTGAGCAAGAACGATGGAGAGAATAGTATGCTTCTCTAAACAGGCTTCTATTAAAAATAAAGGGTCAGACGAAAGAACTTTGCTGGTTCACATCATGCAAACACATAAAAGCCCTGTGATATTTATACTTCTGTGATTTAATCAGAAGGCCAAAGCATGCTGTCTTTCACTGAATATTTGTTTTGCATGAAAGCGCTGATAAATAAGTGGAGCTATTCTAAGCTGCATTTTTACAATAGCATCTGCTTTCAGAAATACCAGTCATTCAGAACAAATGCTCCTGGAACATATTGCTCTGCATTGACACAAAAACCGGCAAGGACTTGGTGAGACTTTGCACAGTACCTGAAATTGCTTTCAAGGTTCTGTGGACTGTTTATATTGAAGAAAAAAAAGTTTGTGATGGTCTGTAATTTCTCCAAATGTTGCATCCTGTGTAGGACCTGGGAGACTAAATGATTCTGGTGTCAATCAAGATAGACCCAATATAGAGCAAAATGGCTGTAATTAGAAGTGCATCCATGCCTAAGCAATGCTAACTGGTTTTCAGATCCAGATTCTCAGAACCAGTTATAATAACGAAGTGAGTAATAAGAAGGCTGATCACAGAGGTGCATATGAGGAAATACACCTAAATCAGTGGCTTCTAAGTAGTCAGACACTGATCAAGGGGCCAGAGAGGTAGGAAGGGATTTGGGAGTATCAGTTTGAAAAACAAAATATAGCAAGTGGAAGATGAAATGAGAAACACCACCCTCTGTGAGTTTTTAAGACTGGATTTCTATGTGGGATCATTTAAAAGACAAGGCTGAGATTATTGATTCTGTGAGAAAAAGTAAAGCTTCAAGAACTTTCAATCAATCTTTTTTTTTCCTAGCAAGTTCCTCGTTTGTCCAAGAGTGAATGAAGACTTCCCCTCTTTCCTCTCGTACAGCCAGCAAGCATTTGTTACTCTGATAAATTTAAAAAGTGGGCCTTTCAGTGAAGTAGGAATGGGCAGGCCCGTGTCAGGCTAAAGCATATCTCCTGTTAAATCTGGGTCAGGAACTTTAGATCTGGAGGGGACCTTAGAATCCATCCGATTCCAAACCTCTCATTTTGTACATAGGAATCTGCAGCACAGAGAAGTTAAATGACTTGCCTAAGATCACACAGCTAATAAGCCATGATTTAAGCCAAGTCTTTTTGAGCCTAAGAGGTGTGTCCAAGCTGCTATGCCGGACATTCTGTACTTTCTGCTCTTACTGCTTCTAAAGAGCAATTAAGAATGAATGAAACAAATTCTTTAAAACCTCACATAATCCCTCTCACAAAGGACAACATTTTATCAGCCGTGCTCTGACACAGGCGGCAGGTTTTAGAGCCTGTCTGAGGGGCCAAGAGGCTGTGGCCCAGGTGTGGCCAGCAACAAGCAGGCTGTCGGCAGAGGTCTTGGCTCCGAGTGCCGGAAAGTCAAGCGCAGCCTCTTCTCTTTGAGTCACTGAGTCACACCTTTCCTTCCTAGCTGACTCTAGCTGAATCTCGAGGGTGTGGTGAAAACTCCCAGCCCTAACCTGAGAGTTAGCCTTTTTAACTAGGGAAAGTGAAAAACCCAAGGGACTCAGTTTGGGATTTGGTTGTTCTTTCAAGGCTGTATGAAATCTACATCTCAGGCCAAACTTACAATAATTTACTATATGAGACAAAATTCGTTTATTGCTTTTTCATGTCCTAGGGAAGCTGTAAGGCCTTTGGAAACATTTTCAAATAATGCCAAAATCTTAAGAATGTTTTCTAAACTGTACATGTTCTAGGTAATGTGGCCCATAATGTCTTAATATTTAAGAATTTGACTTTTATTTAGTAAAAATGAGACAACAGACATGTTATATGAAGTGATCTAGGAGGGTTGATGCAATATCTGCACATCTCTACCAGACCCCCAGGTATGGCCCCTTCGTCAACAGCCAGTACAGTTCCTGGGAGGCAGTGTTCGGAAACGAGAGTTCTATTTCCTGGCTCTGTGTCCTGTCTCCTCTCTGCCCCAAACCCAGCTTCCTCGCCTTTCCGTGTCTCAGCCTACTGGTGACTTATTAGCAGTTCAGCTGTTGCTGGGGGAGTATTGCACAGAGTAGAAAGCATAAGCACAAAGTTCCTCCTTTTCTCCAGCTTAGTGACTACTAGAAGTGAGTCACCCTCCCTGCAGCCCGGTCCTTCTATCTGGAAGATGCCCAGGTCCTCTGAGGCCCTGTCTTACATTCTTCCTGAACTACAGGCATTCTAGAAACACAAAATGCCAGAATGACTCCTCATTCCTCTCCCACTTCTCTCCAAAAACTTACTTTCCTTGGGGAGAGGAGCCTTTGACAGGAAAAACCTTCAATAAACAAATAATGCAGGCTCTTTTTTTTTTTTAACCTCCAAATCATTTAGAAGCAGATATCACAATCAAAAGGTAATGAGAATTGGGCTTTTTTTTTCCCCAATCACTTTACTAAAAGCCATTAGTAGTTGCAAATCGATTAGGCTAAATTGTCTCATCACATTTTCTGCACAACAATCTGGAAATGGAAAGTTGCAGGGGAGAGAGACAGGGCAGCTGTGCCCCGGGGTGGGGGAGGATGCACACCCCCTTGGTGGTCAGGATTTACTGCCAAGAAAGGTAGTAATCAGTGGAGTTCTCAGAAGAGACAACCAACCCCGAATTTTTGCAGCAGACCTGCTTAGGTGTGTAACTGCCACCCCCACTTTTGGTAATAAACCTGTTAGCTGTTATTGTTTCTTGACCATTTCTTTAGCTACTGTCTCCCACTTCTGATGCTAAAAACAAACAAACAAACAAAGTTGTGTTCACATCCCATTGCCGTTGTGCTGTTTTTCTAAGATACTCCAGAGGCTCTTGAATAAAACTTTGTACAGCTACAGAGGAACTCTAGCTGGTCTCTAGATGCCAGTGGCTCTTGAGAGCATTTCTACTGCTTCAACATTTTAATACCTTATTATTGTCATACAAAAATTCCTTAAATTGTAAATCCTTAAATATGACCTGTCATTTGCTGAATCCACAAGAAACTGGTGTGTTTTATTATTTCTGCTTGAGAGACCAAGAAATGAGAGATCAGGTGACAAGCAGGGCTAATATTCCTTCTGAAGCCTGTTTCACCACTTCCTAAGAGGCAGCACAGAGAGGGAAAACATTGGGTAAACATCAGCTTCTCTTTCCTGGAAGCAGTTGCCTGGGTCCTAATCCAGTCTTACACCAGCTGTGTGACCTTGGGCAAGTTACTTAATTCCTCTGAGCCACCATTATTACTTCCTTAATGTATCTAGTGAAAAAGCAATGAGATTAATTTTGGAAAACAATCAGCATAATATTAGTAGATTTTTGTAATTAAGTTCATCAGAATGAAGGAAGCAGAGCTTCTACACACAGCTGGACTTGGTAAGAATCGGCTGGCCTTCCGCGCTGTGTGGCATGAAAAGTTGACGTGTCAACCAAATACTTTTAGTTCATGCATTAAAAGAGATAATTTTGACCCCATTCAAAGGCACCCATGATCTTCTATTACAGCAGAAAAATAGAAAGCAACCCATCTGGAATACAACGTCTTCTTCATATAGAGTAAAATATATTGTTTATGTAACGGATATTGTTGGTTTCCTTCAAAGCATCCATTCCACCTCATCCCAGTTTCAGTCATGAAGGCTGGGTACCACCCTCCCCCATCTCTTGGGTGGATCCTGGCTGACCTGCATTGTTTAGTTTAATTATTGGCTCAGGATGCCCACATAACCCAAGCTATGGTAATCGTAAGGATGCCCAGGATCTTGTTTAGGAATACACTATTGGTCTGCAAAGGTGTGCCTTGCACATGGAAAGCCGAAGCCGCTGTAGCCATTTCCTATTCTAGAGAATCCAAACTGAGAACGAAGCCAACCACCAGAAAAAGGTAAAAACAAAATAATCTCAGAATCAGAGCTGCGGAGCCATCCACGCCTTCCTGAAACTTATTCTAGTATGTTGGGCTTTTCAACTCCATGAGTCAGTAAATGCCTTTAAGCCCATTTAGAATTGGACTCTATGGTTTGTGTGACCTAATGTCCCTTAACTATTCGGGCTTTATTGTGAATCACTATCATACCACCACTCTCTATCAGGGGTTGATGTATTCAACCCCATTATATGTTTCCGAAGCTTTCAGAACAGCAGTCTTAAAGACATTATATTACTATTGTCCTTTAAACCTCAATTCACAGAGAGAATTTATCCTTTAGATGGAATGGTAGAGAGGAACAAGTCTCACTTCTAGAGAATCTACATGCTATCATTTTCCAACTGTGGGATCCGTCTACTAACCTAATTTCCTTTCTGTCTCAATTTTCTGGAAAAGCAGAGATATGTAATGTTGGCAGGCTTGGTGGTGAGAACGGTAGGGACCTTGGCAATGTGTGAAAACAGGTAGAAGTTGCTGAAAACAGGGTTTTCAAGGTCCCAACACCAACATCAAGGAGTAGCCTGGGTCTGGGCGTGTTTGAGAGGACAGGCTGGGATGGGGAGTAGGTGCCCCCACAGGTTCAGACAGCTTGGGCAGGAGCAGGCACAGAGTAGAGTCTCAATAAGTAGCAGTTCTCCCCTGGGGCAGCACTTGGTCTCATGGTCAACAGAGAAGTTCAGGCGGATCCCATGGCCCTGAAGACGCGGCTCTAGGTTATCAGATCCAAGGTCCCTCGAGGCGGTAACAGTCATGCATACACTGTCTTCCCCCATCAGGTACAATCCTGGGCCTGCTGATGGTGCCCAATCAGGGCCGGCTGCCCAAAACCGGGCAGACCCAAGCCAGGATCACGAGGCACTTGCTGCTGCAGCCCTCAGAACCCAGCCCCTTCTTCCTCCCTTGCACCTGGCACTCAACCACGGCTGCTTTAAGCCACCTAAGGAGCTTTAACTAAAATCAATACAGGGGTCCGACTCAAACTACTTAAATCAGAATGGCTGGGACTGGTATTGTTTATCACACCTCCATCCCCATCACCCTGATTCTCAGAGGCAGGCAGAAAGGAAATTCTCATATGCAGCAAGTTGTTAAACTTTCTCTAATCTTTGCTATCAAGGGCCCTGCCTCAGCATTTTAATTTGAAAACAACCTCTTTATGTTGTTGCAAAAGGGTGTGGAATACATTAAAACAGTGTGATGGACTCACTAATTCAAACACCCAGTGAGTTCATTTTTTAAATATCCAGCATATATACACAGACACATACGTTCAATATATAACGTGTACTGCCTCTGTGATCTCAAGTGAATAGGCTTTTTCTAAATCCTTCCTTAATGAGGGGATATAAATCAGAAGGAGTTCCAAAACCAGGATTATGAATGTGCTTATCTCTTTAGGAGTTAGTATTTAGTATTCCAGTATTCAGTATATATCACTTCTAGAGGGTGGGAAAATAAACCTACATAAACACCCAAGAGGTGGACCTTGGCCTGGCACCTGACCGACATCCTCACCCTTCTCAGAACCTGAGAAGCCAGTCTTGTGCAGGAAGTGCTCCAGACCCCCCAGACTGTACAAGAGGGCTGCATGCTGCAGAGGATTTGGATCGCCCACACACACACACACACACACACACACACTAGAGAATACCCTTTTTAATGGAAACTGAGCAAAGAACTCTTAAGACCAACGTTTCTCACTGCAGCATGGATCATTAGGAGTAAAACTCTAGGTTAGTAACTTTGAAATAACGCTTGAGAGAAATTCAGTTTCCAAAAGCATCTCTCTAAGGCCCTTACTCATGGGACACCCTCAACAAGAGCCTGCTCTCTCACCAACTGGCTACCCAGTCCCACCACACAAGGGCTGAAGCACTGAAGGATCCAGGAGTCAAATGGAAGGATTATGGAAAGGTTTGGTGGGGCGAAATCAATGAAACCAACCCAACTACAGTGGCAAAAATGAGCTCTCAGGGAGTGGAGCTGAAAATTATTTAAATGACCGTGTACTTTACAAATTGTTTATAAGCATGAGCTTGGATGGAGTGGAAAGAGCATTACAAGTAGTGGCCAGAGTCCCAAGACCTAGTTTTGGCCATAATGTAGACTGCCTCTGAGCCCTTCTGAACCTCAGTTTTCTCATCTGAAAAAGAGGAGGATGATTGTACGTAGCTCACTAGATTGGAACGAAATAACATGTAAGAAAGTCCTTTGAAAACTGCCTTTGCCATACAAATGTAGGATGTTATTATGATTCCATGGCACCACAGCCAACCTTAAGAGAAGACATATCTGTGCACAAATACAGGACGGCATCTAGAAATGGTACTGTATACTCACTCCATGGTGTGGAAATGTTAGATGGAACTGAGACATTAGGCCCTCCAGAGCAAATCGCAGGGCATGGAGAACTTGGAGAAGTTTCAGCAAAGAGCCACAGAGATGATTAAAGGAATGGAAAATCAAAACCATGCTGAGGAAAGGTTAAAAGAACCCAATTCATTCTGCTTGGAGAAGACAAGTCTACAGGGTAATTTAATAATTGTTTACAAGCATACACAGCCTGGCATCCAGCTGTTCTTCCCAACAACACAGAAGAAAGTATCATAGACCCTTGGCACTGGCAGATTTGATAAATGAGATTTCAAATCATTGTGCATGACTTGGATGATGTGTGATGTGTAATAATTCATAACTTTTCTAAGCTACAAATTCTAACCACAAGTATGGGAATGAAAGCCCTTAGCTCATCAGTGACTGAGTCTATCCAGCCACCCAACACAGAAATCACAATGGGCATGGGTTGTTCTCCACTAACTGTCTTTCACATTATAATTCTCAGAATAGCAATAATAATAGCTACCTTGAGGGTTTACTATGCACCAAGCAGTCTGTGCTAAGAGTTTTCTGGAAAGTATTTCATTTGATGGAGAAAAAAAATGAGGAAAGGGTTAAAATTAAGTAATCGGCTTGAGTTCACCCAGTCAGTAGGTAAAGGACCCAGGATTTTAAGCCAGGTCTAAGCTGGAACTCAAGTTCTTAATCACTGTGGCAAATTTTGTTTCTTTATGAAAAATGACCCCCAAAATAAAGTCATCAGCCAGCGCTAAAGGGAGCAATAAAGGTAAAATGAAGAAATCAAATAAAGTGATGGTACCAGAAACCAAAAGTTCCTTTGAATTTGGATGTAACTGATATTTATGACACAAATTAGATCACTTTCAATTCTGACATTCCACTCACTATTCTATTAGCACATTTGGAGATTTTCTATATCTGCAGCCTTTATCCAGCCTTCCTAGTCCAGTTTGACCTGGACTGTGATCACCTTCCTGCCAGTGCTTGTCTGGATGCTCTGTCCCTTCCGGCAGCAGCCTGTGCTTGCTGTCTGCACAAGTCAGCATCACATACAATCTTGCTTCTTCTCTGTTTCACAACTCGCAATGTTGTCATTGTTTTCCATACTCTGATTACAGGGCACATGCTTTCTGGGTAAATTCTTCCCTTCTTTTTCAGAGTCTGAGATGAACCAGGCCTGAGTGCTGTTCATCTGTGAACTGGTGCTGATACAAGAGCCAATGGAATTCTGTACTAGGCTGAGTTGTTAACCTGGGAGGATTGGGCATAAACCCATTGAAAGCGGAAATTAGAAATTAGATGCAAGAAAAAGTCAAGTCCAAGACCAGAAGCTCAATATTCAGACTCAGGAAATGAGTCCAGAAGCCAGAAGTCAAGGAGAAGAATGGAGGTGGGCAAGAAAGAGTAAACTCTGCTGCACAGACCTCAACCAAACAATGATGACAAGGCTCAGTCATACTGGACATGTGGCATGGAGGAAGAAAATACAGGACGAGGCCAGACATGTGTTCCTATGGGAGACCATGACATAAGGCATCTCAGTGCACTTTGGTCTCCTACTACAGTGATAAACACGGTGTGCTATGGGGTCACAGAGAAAGAGCCCTCAGAGAAGTCATGTTGGAGAAGATGAGGCTTAGACCGAGTGTGAAAGGAGAGCTAAGTGAGAAACAGAGGGAAAGGTATTCAAGGAAGAGGAACAGCCTGGGCAAAGGCCCCTATCATTGATCCTAAAAGGAGTCATAAAAGCCAAAGGTCACTGTGGAAATTTCGGAGGAAATAAACCTTGAGATACACCTGAGATTTATAAGACTAGGGCTAGAAGCCCAAGCAAAGGAACCGGGGAAGGCATAAGCTGACCAACAGCCAAAGTTTTCAGCTTGGCGTCAGAAAAGGTTCTGAATGCTGAAATGGGAAGCCTTGACCAGAAGCAAAAGGGAACCTCTGAATGGAAGAACCCCACAACCTGCAGGAAAGTTCATCACGTGAGAATGTACGCTGTGGACGTCAGGAGAAGCCCATGGCGAGACCAGCCAGGAAGTCAGTCCCCACCTCTGGCCAGAGCAGGGACTGCAAAAAAGGGGGAAAAAAACCCAAAGGGAATTTGATGAAACAACAAAAGGGCCTGGAAAAAGTTCACAAGCAATAAGTAAAAACAAAAGTCAACAACACCAGGAGTTGAACTCCCAGGAGAATCAAATTCAACTGCTCCTGAGGATAGAGCCACACACAGTATCCCAATGTCTTCTCATAGGAGGGTTGACTTGGGAGGAAATTATGGCTGTTCCCCAACCCAACATGCCCGGTAGGCTGCCCCCAGCAACCAGTGATTTGCCCAGTGGTCCATATGGCCATGTGCCCTCCTGGTCTGCTGCCTATAAGATTATTAGGAATGACATTATCATTAGTTGATCTAATTATCATTAGAAATGCAAGAAGTAGAAGTGGTCAGTGCTAGAATCCACGCTTTGAGACCACAGACCGAGGTTCAAATATGGGCCTTAGAAGTACTACCCATGTGATTAATCACGTATCAGTCTCCCTGTTGATGCCACATAGTGTTGCTGGGAGAAGCCAACATTGGGTGTTCTAGGCAAAAGCAAGTTACAATCAATTTGTGGTGGTGGCCAGACCTTTGTCTGCTCCTGGACAGTAATTCTAGGCAAGACTAAGAGCAAGCAACCAAGCCAGACAGATGAGACAAGTGAGGAAATACAACCCCACCAGGTAGCTGAGTCCTCTGCCTATCAGAGGAAGCTCAGATGTGTTGAGTCTTTCTAGGGCAAGCGAAGTGTTCTGTAGGCCTTATATCTGATCAGGGTGATGTATAAACAGAGGGAGGTTTACAAAGACACAAGTAGAGAGCACAGAAAGTGTTTCAGAAAAATCTCTTTGGCCACAATGAGGTTGGACTTTGTATAGTTAATGGATTCTATTTGCTTTTCCTACAGAAAATAATTAAAAATCAAATAAGGGTGACACACATGGAAATATCTATTTTACAGATGAGTTAAAAGATAATTCCAGTTCCTTAATAGAACATGTCTACTTTATTTCCAAATAATGAAAACAGCATTTGCTTTAAGTTGAGTGAATTTGTTCAAATATCAATATGCTAGGAAATCATTTCTGACCCTAGAAAGAAGAATTTAAGGGCACATCTCTATTAGTTACATGAAAACCCAGGAAAAGAGCCTAAGCAAACCCTCACTGCTATGTTGAGATCTCTTATTTATCTATTTAGAGATTGTCTACTATACGATTTCTTCTCCTGTCCTAAATTCCTGGGCTACTTCTTGCCACAATGAGTTTAGGCACCATTGAGCAATAATAACATATTTTAAGGTTTAACAAAACCTAATTAAGTTTTTCCTAAGAATTAGGTGCTGTCTGCCAAAGCCAAATCAAAATCATTGTTTCATGTCTATTTTTCTGATGACTCTGAGCAGTATGTACACTTTAGAGCCCACCAGAATTCTGCATTTTCAAGAGAACAGAGGACATATTTTCTTGGATGATTTCTCTCTATCATCTCTACCCAGCAGGCCCAAAACATTGCCCTTCTTTCTTAGTTCACACTTTCAAACACCCTATTTAAACAAACACAAACCTTCTAGCACACAAGTGCATTGCAAATACTAGGAGCTCCATAAATTATCTTTGAATGTCCAGGATTGAGGGGTACCCTGAATCCCTCTGCCTCTCTTTCTCTCATCTTTTTCCTTTCTTCCCCTCCCTCACTTCCCCTCCAGCCACACTGGCCTCCTGTTCCTCAAACATACTAAGCTGCATCCTTCCCCATGGTTTTTGCACTTTCTGTTCCCTTTGGCTCAAATGCCCTTCCCCATTATATTCATATGGCTCACTCCCTAAACTCCTTCAGGGATTTTGGTGTCTCACAATTGAACAGTCAGATCTTTCCATCCACTGGATTCAATAAAGCCTCTCCCCCAACCAGTCTATACCTCTGCAGCTGTCTAATTTCCTTCCCTACGGTTTTGTTGTTCTCCATGGCACTTATCAATATCTGACATTTATGTATTTAACTTGTTTATTTGTTTATGTTCAGACTCTTCCATACAAGCTCCATGAGGGGAAGTGTCTTGCATGCTTTACTATCACTATGGTGTCCATAACCCCTAAGGTGATGCATGGTAGATAAAGGATACTTAACAAATATTTGAGTGAATGAATGGATGTTTGAATAAGAAGGAAACTCAGTATCAGAGAGAAATAAACAAATAATTATTAATATGCCTAGGTTAGAGTTTCTTGGGGAAATTTCATCCTTCTTGGAACCTGCCATGTGCATGCACACACAGCCAAGTAAATGCAATTGTGAAATTAGACTTTCTTTCCTAGGTAATCAGGCTGTCTCCTAAAGTATTTGAAACCCTAGGCCTTTGGTGATAAAGCTTAATGGCGCAACTTGATTAAAATATGGCATTTTGATTTAGTCACCAGTGATATGCTTGAAATGTACCTATGTGGTTGGTTTTTAAAGGAGTAGTTGATGATTTGTGAAATCACTGGTTGCCTCTGATGCAATAAGGCTACCAGCTCCTGCGATCTAGCCTTCTTGATAAGAATGAGGATTAGATCCAGATGGTTCGTTTAGGGAACCCTCTGGCTATCTCCCTACAAGAGCCTAAGGCACATTACGAGTAGCCACAGATGCACCTGCCATGACTGGCTCCTATAGTGTTGCCTGTCTGGTAATAACTCTTGCTTTCTCCAGGACCAACAAACCAGTTATATGATGGTCTTGCCTGCACCCAACTCTTATCTAGAGTGGACAGAAACTATAATCCTTGACTGCCCTGGAGATCTCCAGCACCTCCCCACTCTTCCCCCTGTGGGTCTCAGGAAAACAGATGTGTTTTATTCTGAGAATCTATGTCTCTACACAGAGGTCTGTTCTCCCCAAAGGAAAAGAATTGCTTCGGTTCTGCTTCTGGAACTAGAAAGTCAGACCTTCATCAAACCGTTTGCAGAAGGGGTGTAGTCACAGTTGCCATCACCTCAAAGTAACACAAATAAATATTTCCTACGTGTGGACACTGGACTAACTGCCATCAGAGATGAAGGATGGAATGTGAGCACTTCTTCCAAAGATCCTAAGAGTCATAGATTAATTATCTGCAGCAAAGCCTAATCCAGCCCATTCTTTATGCCCACCTGATAAACATTGGAACCCCAGGACACATTTCTGGGGACCTCAGCATTCCTGGTTGACATGGTAAATGAGGCTTTAAAACTGACTGGCAGATACATCCTAAGAAAACAGGATCAAACTGTGTAACAAAAAATGAGAGGTGAATCCTACTCTGGTCCCCAGGGAAAATGAAGATGGGAGGAAGACAGAATGTGTACATTGGGCTAGGAGCTCACCCTCAAGTTGAGGAGAGTCTGGGAATTGTGAGGACCCAATGTCATGTTTGATGAAGAAGATTTTGAGTAGAATGCCAGGTAGTGTCATTTAAATTAAGCTCCAGCTTCTGAAACTTTCTGAACCTCTCACCCTCCTCATTGCCCATTCTGTAACCCTGACAGAGAGAGTCTTTTAATAGAACCAGATAGTAAAGTATGCAAAGTCATCAATATAACCAAGAGACTTTCTCTTCTATGAACTCTACTTTGAAAGCCTGTGCTCAAATACTGCTGCACTTCTGGACAGCCCAGGTTGACCTTTGGGGTCATCTTTGAATGGAGCTCAGACCCTGGAGGAAGAAAATGTGTGGAGTAAAAGGAGGAAAGGACAGCCGAGGTAAAAAATAAAGAGCCTCCAACTTCCATCTGAGGCAACTATACTGGAAAAATAGCAACTGCTTTATTTATATCATCCTGGGTGTTCTAGATCAGGGGTTGGCAAACCACAGCTCACCACCGGTTTTGTCAATAAAGTTTTATTAGAATACAGCATGATCAGTTTTTTATGTCTCATCTACGACTGCTTTCTGTGCTACAGAAATAGAGCTGAGTAGTTGTGTAGAGACCATATGGCCTGAAAGCCAAATACACTTACTATCTGACCCTTTACAGAGAAAGTTCGCTGACCTCTGGCTCCAAACTTGGAAGAACTCTGCCATCCCACTCTACTTTCTGTCAGAAGAGAAAGATGACTCCAAGGTCTTCTGGCTTGTTCCTTAATGCCTTTTCCCCCTTTTTGAATTTGCTTATATTTTCCTGGCTCCTCTCTGCATTTCCACCAGACCTAGAGATAGAAGGCCGTGTGCACTTGGAGCTGCACCTGTCTGTGGGGATGGGTGGCATGTGGAGAGATGAACCACTTTCTTTAGAAATGACAGTGTGAGCATATTTTAAGACAATCAGTCCCCTGTGCTCCTTTATAAACACAATATGTCTTTTCCTCCAATGTCCTGCATGTTCATCAATAATGACAATAATCTTTGTAAAAGTATGTGTCTTTGACTGATGTTTTGTTATTACCATAAAGAATAGCTAATGTTTATTGAGCTGTTACTGGTTATTAGTTGCCATCCTGAAAGCTTTCGACCCATTAGATCCTCCTGTTAGCCCGAAGGGGTCTCAGCATCATTGTCTTGCAGATGAGCAAACTGAGGAGCAGAGTTAACTGATAACTTGCCCAGGGTCAAACACACAATGGATGGGCGATGGGCGAGCGAGGCTTCAAGCCACCCTTGACCCTCTACTATACTAAGTGCTTCAAGAAAATATAAAAATGAACTGATAAATGAGCAATATTCTAAGCAAAAAGTACATTTTCATCAGTCAAAATTCAAGCATCTAATACCAAATGCTAACTTGGAAGCACAATATTAATTTATTTTGGCTTACATCAGTTAATCTATGATTTTTCAGATACATATCTTCTATGAGATTTTTCTAAGCTTATAACTTTTACCAATGTTTATGGACTCTTGGGCCTTTATTGGACTTTGATATTTGGATTTCTTTGGCTTGGGAAACATTTTGAAGTCATTCCTACGAAACTCAAGTGTATAAAACTATTATAAATGAGTGATTTTCTTATTACATCTGAAGAACAGTGAAAGAAAGCAAGAAACGCTAGCTTTTTTCCACCTTCTCCTTAGCTGCACGTTTAGGAATGCAAAAACTCTAGCACTCCCAGGAACATCTCTCAGCATCAACATGTTTTAGATTCTTGCCCTTCACACTCTGCTGATTCATCAGGGGTCTTCAAGCAGCAAGTTTTTCTTTGCTCATGGACACAAAAAAATCAGCTAAAAATAGAACACATTCATGATATTTAGATTAACCACTTCGGAAGGAAGGCTTTTCAACTTAGAACCAAATTCCGAGGAGATCAGGGGAATTGGCTCTGCTTCTGCCCCTTCAAATTCTCCTCCAGAGAATCAGACCCAGAAGTTTCTAGAAATTCCCTCCAATTGAAATGAAAACCGAAAAGTAGAGATGCTATACGGGGGAGACTTTTACATATCCGTGTTCAGTTTTACAACAAATACAGTTTGGAAACGATCTCTTTAAGTCTGATTCAGCGTGTGAAAAACTTTCTAAGTCTTCACTCTGTTCTTACAACAGGTAAAAAAGCTAAACAAGCTGAAAAATCAACAACAATGTTTAGATCTGCCAAGGAGGTGACAGACTGCTTCCTCCCAGACCGGAGAGACAGGCAGGCGGATACAGAGGCCACGACTGACCAGAGCAGAAAACGCCACAGGAGCCGGTGCCGGAGTACGAAGTCCAGCTGTGCCTGAGGGATTCCTGGAGGGCCACTGCGGACAACTGGGAGACGAAAAAGTTCCACAGGGACTCAGTCATAAGGGGGCTCACGCTTTTATGAGTTTTACCTCTAGGAGCTTTACCGGGTCCTCAACAGTAATACTGGAGAAAAATATTTTCTGGCCTCTAGCAGAAGGAGAAAAGGAATTATTTTGAAATGAGATTCAAGAAGAGAATTCTGTTCTTCTTAACAAAGCCTGCTCCAGGAAGACCATTTGACCAGAGACAAAGTTTTTGATCAGAGCCTAAGCTACCTGGAGGGAGGAAAATACCCAACACCAGTCAGTTCCAGCCTCTGTGTTAGGGAAGAGCAATGTACAAGTCCAGCCTCCTCCAGACACTGTGTCCTAAAGGGGGGAAATCTGGGAGGCACCAGAGAAGGTCACAGCTCAGGCACACAGCCTCACCGAAAGACTAAGCCCTAATCACAGGACTACAGAACGCCTCCCTTGCCCCTACTCCTTAACTCTGCATTACCAAAGGCCTGTTTGCCTTATCTCCTCTTACCCAGCCCATCATGTGTGCCTTTCAACAAGAAAAATTACACAGCTTACTAAAAGGCAAAAGACACAGTTTAAAGAGCTTAACCCAGCATCAGAACCAGAATCGGATATGGTAAGAATGTTGAAATTATCGGACCAGGATTTTTTTTTAAATTAAAGCATCATTGGTATACAATCTTGAAGATTTCACATGAACAACACTGTGGTTTCAACATTCACCCATATCAAGTCCTCACCTCCCCTACTGCAGTCACTGTCTATCAGCATAGTAAGATGCTGTAGAGTCATTATTTCAGACCAGGAGTTTTTTTGTTTTTGTTTTTGTTTTTGTTTTCAGACCAGGAGTTTTTTTAAACTGATTAATATGTGAAGACCTTTAATGGAAAAAGTAGACAACATGCAAGAACACATGAGTAACGTAAACAGTGACATGAAAATCCTAAAAATCACAAAGAAATCTAGCAATCAGAAACACTGTAACAGGAATGAAGAATGTGTTTGAAGGGCTACATTGTAGACTGAACACTGCTGAGGAAAGAATCTCTAAGCTCAAGGATATGAATAGAAACTTCTAAAACTGAAAAGCAAAGAGAAGAAAGACTGAAAAAAATAGAACAGCATATCAAAGAACTGCAGAGCAACTTTAAAAGCAGTAATATATATGTAATGGTACTACCAGAAGGAGGGGAAAGAGAGAAGGGAATGGCAGCAATATTTGAAGCAATAACAATTGAGAATTTTCCCAAGTGAATGGCAGACACCAAACCACAGATCCAGGAAGCTCAGAGAACACCAGGCAGAATCGATGCCGCATATACCAAAACAAACAAACAAGAAGCATTTTTAAAAAAGGAAAAAAAAAAACTACACCTAAGCATAGCATATTCAAACTACAGAAAATCATAAAGAAAAAAACTTTAAAAGAAGTCAAAGGAAAAAATAAACACCTTACCTATAAAGAGACAAAAAAATAGTTAATCTGACATCTCAGAAACATGCAAGCAAGAAGAGCATGCAGAAGAAGGAAACCCAACCTAGAAGTCTGTAGCCTGTAAAATAACCCCTCAGAAGTGAGAGAAATAAACATTTTCTCTAACAGGAATTGAAGGAATTTGTTGCCAACAGACCTGTCTTGCAAGAATATTAAAAAGAAGTTCTTCAAAGAGAAAGAAAATGACCCAGGTCAAAAACTCAGACTTACATGAAGAAATGGAGCACACTAGAGAATGAAAACATGAAAGCAAAATAAAAACATTTATTTTTCTTATCATAACTGATCCAACAGATAACAATTTGTTCAAAGTGATAACAACAACAATGTATTCAATTATTTATGCTTGTGTATATACATATATACATGAATATATATGTGTATATTTATGCATACAGTATACATGTAAGTATGTGCTCTTGTGTATGTATCTATGTACAAGTGTATGCTCATGTATATATGCAAGTATAGTCAGTATACCTTTGTGTAAGTGAAATAATGACAGTAATGATACAAGGAATTGGAGGAATTAGGAACATTTTGTTATTATAAGGTGATTGCACTACCTTATAAGGTAGTGGTATAGAGGTATAGTGCTATATTCCAAAGTGGACTTGAATTAGTTGTAAATATATGGCAAACTCCAGGGAACCAGTAAAAAAGTAAGCAGAGAAGTGTAACTGATATGCTAAGAAAGGAGAGGAAATGAAATCATAAAATGATCAGTTAAAACCATAAAAGGCAGAAAGAGTAGAAGACAGAATAAAAAACAAGGGCAACAAGTAGAAAACAGTAACAACTATGACAGATACAAATCCAATGAATCAATAAACACCTTAAAAATCAGTTGTCTAACAACACACATGAAAATATAGAGATTGTCAGAGTGAATCAAGAAACAAGACCCAATCATATGTTGTTTACAAGAAATCCACCTTAAAAACAAAGATACATGTAGATTAAAAGTAATGGGATGGAGAAAGATTTACCATGGTAACACTAATCAAAAGAAAGTGAGAGAGGATGGCAGCACAGCATGGAGAATATAGCCAATGATTCTGTATCATCTTCCTGTGTTGACAGAGAGTGACTGCACTAGTGGGGGGGAGGATTTAATAATGTGGGTAACAGTTGAACCACTGTTCTACATACTTGAAACAAAGGTTGTGTATTAACAACACCTCAATTTTTTTTAAAAAGTGGGAGAAACTACATTAATTTCAGAGCAAGGAGAGTTATCAGGGATAAAGAGGGGCATTACATAATGATAAAGGGATCAATACTCCAAGAAGACTAATAATCTTTAGTATTTATAAGCCCAACAATAGTGCATCAAAATAATGTGAGACAAAAACTGATCTCACTACAAGCAAAAAAGAGTTGAATCCACTACTATGCTTGGAAAACTTAATATCTCTACCTACTACCAGTTCCCAGAGTGCAGAACCAAATTAATACTGACCTGCCTTCCCTTTAAAAAGAACATAATACTCTGGGAAGGAGTCCAATTTTCTGGGACTTAGAGGGTCTATTTTCTTTCCTTTTTTATGTTTAATTTTTTTCCAATAAAAAGTTTTTTTAAAAATCAGTTAGAATGGTAATAGGCAAAATACATTCCAAATGTATTATTTACCATGACATTAATCTTAAGATCATCTATCTATTAAACAGTAGAGCTGAACTCAGTCCTAAACTATATCTACAAGATATACAGAGAGGGAAGCTTACTCTTTCTGAGGCTTCAGAAAAGAAAATGTTTGAGCTGCAGTCTTCAAAAACTAGCATTCAGTGTTGGATGGGATGAGGGAACTGTACGTACCAAGAAAAAAGACAGACAAATACATTTAGGAAAAAACTTAGAAAACTACAAGTGGCAATTCCTAAGCAATATTCTACTAAGTGACAAAGGGCCGGGGTTTCTTGGAGCACTCCACCTTTCTAATCCATGCACTCAGCATGCCTAGTAGGTATTTTCAAACAGTTCTCCTGAGATAAAATAGAATTGACTCATGCAAGTCCACACACACCTGTTCAGAGAACAAATGCATCTGGCTTCCTGCCATGCCTCTTCTTCTCAACAGGCAGGGAGAACATAGAATTCATCATGTCCACCTAAAACAAAGCAAAACAAAAGGGTTGGGGTTTAACATTCGCATTAAGGGCTCAACAATTTTTAATGAATTTGCCAAAAGGAAGGAAGGAAGGAAGGAAGGAAGAAAAAGAAAGAAAGAAAGCCTGATTATCGCTGGGGCAGCAAAATCTGGAAATTTCCATAGCATTGGCGCTAATTCTGCTGAGCCTCCATTCAGCCTAGGGTCCCATCTGAGGCCTGTGGGAGACTCTCAGGTGGCCGAGAGGAGAATGGCAGTAGAAAGGAAAGCTAAACCAATAGCTGGCGAGAAAATGGGATGGGGAGTGAGACTCAGGAAAGAGCAATGTTTGCTGAAATTTGACAGATTAGCCATCCCTTAGGATGGCTGAAGCTTTAAGGAACAGTTACTGGAAGATTGATGATAGTTCTAAAAAATGGATGCCCAGACCATAGAACCCTGTACACATTGGTCTCCCCAAAAATATTTTCAAATATTACATTGAAATACTGTTTAGTTAATTGTGTGATTTTCAGGACTTGCAGCTTTATTTCACAAATGTTCATAATTCTTCCATCTCCCCAAATCAGTTTTTTTCTGACATGAGAAATATACACCTAGTATACAGATACCTCAGGATATCTACATTGGAATATCATCTATTCCTCTTGGATTATCACAGGATGGCCAGGTGAAGCCAAGCAGTCAATAAATAAATCTAAGATACAAAGTTGATGAAAAGGGTGGGGTTTGCAAATTAACGGAATTAAACTCATTAGTCAAAGGCTGAGAAAAAGAAAACCCAGCCAGTAATTCATTAGAATAGAAATCGTCTTTCTTAATGGAAGTCAGGAAACTGACAGTTAAAAATTGAATTAATTTTTATATAATAAGATATAATACCCTTGCCAATGGGGCACAGATACAAGAAGTTGCTTTCAAACCCTTGGTCATGTCACGACATACAGTATTTTTAGTCAATTCATTTATGTATTTGTTTACACTTAGTTTGTGCATTTTTTTACCATGCCGAACCCTTGACAGGTATCTATCTATAAGCTATGTAGTACAGAGACAACTTTTTTTTCTGTGAATTGATAAAGTTTCTAAAATGTTCTGGAGACTCATTTATCCAGGCCTAGCAACTAAATCTTCATTCCAGCTTTGAGGAATTTATGTTCCTTGGAGAATCAGTTTGCCACTTGGCCCTACTCAGCCCCTGGGTGGGCTAACGAGCCCGCAGAAACAGTTGCCAGTGGAAAATGTCTCTGATGAGCAGGCGCTTCTCATGCAATCTGGTTAATTTATTTCCTTTGTTCATTCAGCCCTCATAAGCTCTCACTCCAGGACCGTTGCTGCAAAAAAATGCCAAGTCACAAGAATTGAGTCATAAAAAGTTGTATGCTTGTCTTCTCCGGTTTTATAGGTGTGCTTGCTTGCTGACGGGCAGCATTAGAGACGATTTAGCTGCATGGCGTTTCTCTGAACTCCAACCCCCGGGGTTATGAACCCCAAGACTTGTCCAGCTCTTCTCTTGGAACCAGACTTTTTTCCCAGGCACTTCTGAGTAAGGACGAAGAGCGGAAGAGAGCATGCACAGGCGCTCAAATGCAAAATCTGGCTTCCACTGAGGCTTGCAGCCTGCTGTGCAGTGCGAACCAAGAGACACAAGGCTGCCCGTGTAACAGATGCAAGTTTCCCGTGCTCCGGTTCAGCTGGGAATGCAGGCTGTGAAGCAGAAATAAATCACATGGAACTTGCTGTCATCTCTCTACCTTCCTGCTAAATCCTCCAACACGGCCACTTGACTGGCTGGAGTCGCTGTAGTTTTTAAATGAAGGCTGGAGGCTGGCGCTGGCAGCACTGCCTAATTTTTAGCTAATACCTTTGTGGGTTCTGCGTTCGCATCTGGCCAGTGCCATCATGCTGGGTATGATTATAATAGGCTGCTGCTCTTTCCCAAGCAGGAAGCTGGAGTCCTGTTACTGACAGTCTAAACAGAGGCTTGTTCCAAACACAACAGCACATCACAGCCAAGGAAGGGTCTGCGGTGCGGGACTTCTCCCAAGGCATAAAAAAAGAGAGAGAGAGAGATGTGTTAACTGTGCTAACAGTGCCAAGTAATATGCTTCGTTAAAAATTTAATCACCTACAAGTGCAAAACAAGTGCAAAGCAATCATGTTGTAATTAGCACAGCAATTAACACCTCCCTTTTCGATAGCACAAGCATCCTAGGAAGTGCAGGATTGCAAGTGTTTATGCTGCTGACAGGCTCAGTTCCTATAGAGAAGGGGAAAAAATTGCTTAAATAGAATTTTTTGGTTTTTGGCATTTGGGCTGTTACATGTCCATGAAAGCTCCAAACCAGCTGCCATTTTGGTTTTGTGCAAAAGTTGCTCTGCTGCATAGTGTAACCAACCAAGTTCACTTTATGGGTTCTCTGAAGCTTCATTTGCATGGCTTTCCCCTTTTCTAATATTAAAAGGTGAATAAATCAGTATGGGGACCAAATTTGCATGCCAAATATGCTTCGTGGCAAAAAATAAATAAACAATTGTCTTCCTCAGCCTGTTATCAGAAATAAAATACCCAGTGGATAAAGTACCCAGTGGCAAGGTAAATAGCTAGTGAACAAACTGCACTGAAAGTATTCATACTATCACTTCCGATAACTTAGGTCTTCTCTTTGCCACCAAGCCTGGTCACTTATGCAAAGACCTTAGGGAACAAGAGCCAGTCCTTGAAATAAGTGGGACAGGGAAGGAAGGTGGACACTTTCTCCTTATGCTCTGCCCCATATCAAGCCCAAGTCCAATAACTGGCAGAGAAGATGACACTGAAGATATCTGGCCTGGGAAATACCCACTCTGGCATATCCTGCCTACTAACATGATTTATAGGTACCTTGGAGCTCATCTCCATACACAGAGATTTGTGGGAGAAACATCTGGGAAGATAGAACAAGTAGTCTCCAATTCCTTACTATACAGAGAATTGAAATATCTTCCCTATCTATCTCATGTCGTACCCAAAACAGATGAGAGTGTGGCAGAATGTGCAGTCTGAGATGCCACCTATTGGAAATTCATCTAAAGCCCCAAAGTCCTTGGTATGGTTTAGAAATTACTATGAATTTCTAGTGACTCTAAAACTTTAAATGTTTTCTGAAAGGAGTTTTATAAAGAGTTTTTTTTTTAACTAATGAAATGTCCAGAGATTTAAGAATTGAATGAACAGCATGAAGGAAAAGCAAACAATCTTTAGAATAAATTTGTTTATTCTTATTGGCCATTGATAGTGGAATGAATGTGTTTCAAGGAGAAGAGGAATTATTTGGTCTATGATGTTTGAGAAATAGAAAATCAATTGCCTACGCTTCACATTTCTCTATCAACACCTTGCAAGAATGGAAGAGTAAAAAGCAAGAGCCAGTAAGAAGTGGCTAATATTCTGATATTCTGCAGTCTAGAACACACAGGCATTATAGAGGCTATTCACTCTCCTGGTTTGCTATTTCCTTTTCCCTTTTGTTCAAGCTCAAAAGCCAATCCCAGAGAACCAGGAAAAGAAACGTCAGTGAGATAGATAGAAGACACACTTTATTAAGTGGGGCAATCTGCAACACAAAATTCACACTGGAAAGATTGGTAGGAAGTAAAATGAAACCCCTGTAGCTAATACAAAGAGGACAAATATCTTATTATGCTAAGAAGCCTCAAATCAAGCATGGAGAGCTGGTCAGAATAGACAGTTCCCATAGTCATAGATTTTATTCATTCTTATAAAAATACATCTTATGAGACCGATGTTCTTTAAATATTGCCATCATTTGTAAAACTGCTTGAAAATGTCTGCTGTTATCATAGCCTTAATCCAAAGACCCAGATAATACTTTCCTGCATTTGCATTTATTTCTAATAAATATTTTGTCTCTGCTGTTCAATTTTTATTTCTCTTTCATCAGTAAGGCTTGAATGCCAGGAAGTTTAAAGACAAAGTCTTTGTGCAACTTTGGTAATCTTGTCTTACATACTTGTTAGTTCATTCATTCATTTTGTAGGAGTACTTACTAGATATACCAGACATTGAACTACGGCTAAATGCTCTTCACAGCATAAAAAACTGACAACAAGAAAGAATAAGGACCCCAAGGCTGTAAAGAACATATGGAGTTATTTTCACTACAATAACCCCAGTGCCTGAACAGAGCCTAGCATGCCTTTGAAATCTGTTGAATGAATCAATGATCTACCAACCTCACCCTATGCTGATACTCTAGTAGAAGAAACATCAGCATATAAATACCTCAAACACAACCTCTCAATTAATGAGACTTCTAAGAAGAAGACATATAAAGTGCAAGGGGAGAATGGAAGGAATGCCTCTATTTTAAGTGCTGACAGGGAGGAAAGAGTTAGGATGACAGAACAATGATATTTGAACAGGAGCATGGTGTCCCTCAGTGGGAATAATGTTGAAATGATGCTGGAATGGTAGGTGGAGGCCAGAATACAGAAGCCTTGAATGCCTGCTGAAGGAAACTAAGTTTAGAAAGAGAAGCCAAAAAAGGGAGAATAACCTGACCGCAACATATAAAACTGACCAGACTTGAAATTTATTAACAGCAGGGAGCTACTGCAATAACCCAGGCCCTAGTTAGACTTTACCGGAACTGGGGTAGGGCAGTGTGCATGAGAAGGGATGAGAAATCAGTGAATTTCTAGGGAGAGCTGTCAAGTGAGAGCTGGGCCATACCAGTCAAACACCACACTGAAATCTCGGTACCTGGGGGTAAGGACAGTACTGGCTCCATTCACAGAATTTGGAAACACAGAGAAAGGAGCATTGTGTGGAAATAAGATGAGATGTTGGTTTTAGACATACTGTTTTTGAAGGGTTGACTGGAATTGGTGGCAAATGAAAGGTACTTGGAAATGTCAAACTAAAGCCCAAGGAACAAGTCATAACTGTAGGTTTTAAAAAAAATTAGCATCCTCTGTGTATTATTTTGGAATCACCCACATGGCTGAAGGCAGGGAATTGAATGATAGAGAAAGAAATGGTGAGGATAGAACCTTGAAGCCAGACAAGTGTTGGAGGAAGAAGGAAAGCCAGGGAGGGTAGCCAGTAATTCAGAGCCATGAAGTGCAAGAAGTGCTTGTCAGCCAAATACTACAGAGAGATGAAAGTACCTGGGAACTGAGGAGAAGTCTCTGGATTTGGCTACCAAGGATTGATTGGTGACCTTGAGAATGTAATTTCAATGGACTGAAGTCAGTAGACAGACTGCAAAGGATTAGGGGTAGAGAGAGTGGCAAATGAGTGGAAGCAGAGAGTGCAGATAATGCTTTCAAGAAGCCTGGCATTTAAAGGAAGGGAAAAAATAGCAGACCATCTTAGGAAAGAAGATGTCAAAGATCAGTTTCTTTAAGACTAGTGTGCCTTAAACTGAAGGAGGGTATTTATCAAGTAAGACTCGAGATACAGGTAGGAAGGGATAATTGCTGGAACAAGTTTTTAAAGCAAGAAAGAGGAAATGTGATAGCCTATGAGCCTTAAGGAGAGACCATAACCCCAGAGAACAACGTAGAATTTCTTCCTCTAAGGCAGTAGCAAATGAGGAAAATCAATGAAAAAAAAATTGAAGTGAAAAATGAGAAATTTCAATGAACTCAACATTCTCCTTAAAACAGAAGTCGATTAGAACTTCCACTTCTGGGAAGATGAAGAAATAGTTCTTTTCCCTATTCTTTCTGCTAAATACAACAAAGACCCGGACATTATGTATAAAATGAACATAAGAAGATTTTGAAAGGCAAAAAGAAGAAACCAGACCAGGTAGGGACCTCAGGACCCAAATAATGCTACAGTGATGGGCTCTGTGAATTTTCTTTCTGCTTCATATATCCAAGATTTTGAGCTAAGAAGTTAACCTGCAAATTCCAATGAGCACAGACAAAAGTAACAAAAAAAAAAACCTAAGCACCAGGAAAGGAGCAGCTTAGGAAGACAGAAAAACTTTCAGATAATAACTGTTCTACTCTAGGAAAACACTACAAAAAATGATGGCCCCACACACACACACCCACACCAGCAAAAGCCCAGTGGAGGTTTGAGACTTCCACCTTCACAAGGCTGTAACTAATTGTCCAAACACAACCACAGTATAGTAGGCTTCAAGGAAGGTCAAATGGGGAGCAAGAACTTTTCTCCCTACCAGGAGATGGTGTGAGAAGAGGCCACAAGAGGAGAAGGAATAAGGCACTCTTACACTCTCAACCATCAATGGAGACCTAGTGGAGAGGTGAAACTCCTAACCACTTTCAGCACTAACAAAGAGCTCCCAGACTTCTCTCCCTACCTGGCAATAATGAGGACATACCCCCTTATACTGCTGTAGAGAGTCAAAATAAGCAAACTAAAGCAGAAGGCTTAAATTAGATCTAGAATATCATAATTCCACAAATATCCAAGTTTCAACTGAAAATCACTCATCAGACCAAAAACAAGGAAGATCTCAAACTAAATGAGCAAAGACAATCAACATATACCAACACTGAGGTTTAAAGAAAAATCATTAAATCCTCTAGTAAGCAATTTCAAACACACTTGAAACAAATGAAAACATTGTGTAAGTCTCAGATAACTAAAGGAAATTCTCAGCAACAAATACAAGATATAAAGAAAACCCAACTTAAAATTTTAGAACTGAAAAGTACCATAACCAAAATAAAAAAGCTCATTGCAAAGGCTCAAAAACAGAAAGAAGGGGACGAGGAAAATAACTGAGACTGAACAAGGGAAATAAGCCAAACAGCAAAACAGAAAAAAAACTGGAAAGAAAAATGAACAGAGCCTCACAGACCAATGGAACTAAAAATAAAGATTTAACATTTGTGTCTTGAAGTCCTAGAAAGAGAAGAGAAAGAGGACAAGCTGAAAAAATATAAAATACCTGAAGGTTTCCCAACTTTGGCAAAAGACATACAGGTTTAAGAAGTGCAGTAAATCCCCCACATAAGATAAACCCAAAGAAATTCACACCAAGACATATCCAACTTCAGAAACTAAAGGCAAATTTAAAAATCTTAAAAGTGGTGAGAGACAAATGTTTCCTTACCTGTAGGAGAACAAATCATTTGAATTGCAGTAGCTTTCTCATCAGAAATCATGGAAGCCAAAAGGAAGTGGCACAACATCTTTCAAGGCTGGAAGAAAAGAATTGTCAGTCAGACTTTATATCTAGCAAATATCCTTCAGAAATGAAAAGGAAATGAAAGAATTCTCAGATAAAGGAAAACTGAGAGAATTTGTCACCAGCAAACGTACCTTAAAAAAATGCCAAGGGAAGTTCATAAGCAAAAAGGAAACAAGCGAAAAAAACAATAAGCTGTAATATGGAGAAATACAATAGACTTTTCTTCTCCTCTTGACTCTTCTAAGGTAGGTCTGACAGTTTAAGTAAACACTGTGTGATGTGGTATTAAATGTATGCAGGGGAAATATTTAGACAATTATAATGTAAAGAGAGAGGGTAGAGAAGTATAGGGAGGCAAGTTTTCTACACTTTACTCAAACCAGTAAAATGACATCAGACTGCAACAAGTTATGAATTTATAATGCAATACCTAGAGCAACCACTAAAAAACATACAGAGATACTCCCAAAAACACTACAGATAAATCCAAATGGAATTCCAAAATATGTTCAAGCAACCCAGAGGAAGACAGGGAAAAAGAAATAGAAGTGAAAAACAGAGAGCTAAACAAAAAACAAAAAAGTAAAGTGCTGGATTTAAGCCCTAATATCAATAATTACATTGAACTTAGTATACAATAATTACATTGAATTTTGCCAATAAGACAGAGATTGGCAGAGTAGATTAAAAATATGACCCAATTATATACTGTCTACAAGAAACTCACTGCAAATACAGCAACAAAGGCAAGTTGAAAGTAAGGATGGATATGCCATGCAAACATTATAAAAAGAAAATTATATAAAATTCAAACATTAATCAAAGGAGAGCAAGAGTGGACTATATAGATATCAGATAAAATAGACTAACAGCAGACAAACCCACAATTGTAATTGGATACTAAACAATCTTCTCTCAACAATTTATAAGACAAGTAGACAAAAAAAATCAAGAAAAGATGACTTTTCTAAGTCAATGACTATCAAACATTATCAACATTTATAGAACCCTACACTTAACAACAGCAGAATACATAGTTCACAAGTGCCCATGGAACAAACACCAAAATAGACTTGGACAATAAAATACTTATCAACAGACTTGAACAGAATTGAAATTGTACAGCAAGCCTTCATGAACAACACAGTTTTAAATAATTCATGAGTCAAACAGGATTTCTCAAGGGAAATTTTAAAACACTGAGCAGAATAAAAATTTAAATATATCAAATTTGTAGAACACAGATAAGGAAATATAAGAGAGAAAATTATATCACAAAATGCATACATTACAAAAGAGGAAAGTCTCAAGTAAATTTTCTAAGCTCCCACCTCAAGAATCTAAAAAGGAGCACAATGAATCCAAAGTAAGAAGGACATTATAAGAAAATGAGCAGAAATCAGTGAAACTGAAGATAAAACAATAGAAAAAAATGATAAAAGAGAGCTGATTTTGAATACATAAATAAAATTGACAAAACTCTAGAAAGGCTGACAAAGAAAAAAATAAAGAAGATACAAATTATCAATATCAGATATGAAACAGGGGGTTTCACTCTGGACCCCAAATATCCAAAGTGTAAGACAAGAATACTAGCAATAACTTTACAAACATAAATTTGACAATTCAAGTGAAATGGGCCGTATCTTTAAAAGTATAAAGGGCAACTCACCTGATATTAAATAGATCATGTATAGATCAAATAACCTCATAACTATTAAAAAAATTGAATTTTTAATTTAAAGCCTATCAAAAAAGAAATCTTCATATGCACACATGATTCTACTAATGAATTCTACTAGATTTTAAAGAATTAATACCAATACTACAAATCACCTCCAGAAAATAGAAGAGGAAGGAACACTTTTCAATACATTTATAAAGTGGAAATTACCCTGATACCAAAACCAGAAAAAGACTATTAAAAAAAACCCTGAAGAACAATAGCCCTCATAAATATAGAAGAAAAATCATTAACAAAGGAATAGCAAATAGAATTCAGCAATATATGAAAGAATTATATACCATGACCAAGAGTATTCCATTCCAGATGTAAGACTGGTTCAACATTGAAAATCAGTCAGTGTAATCCACCACATTAACAGACTAAAGAAGAAAAATCTCATTATCATATAAACTGATGCACGAAAAAGCATTTGACAAAATTAAACCCATTCATGATAAAACCTCTCAGAAACAGTATGAAGCTTTCTCAGATTAACAAAGAACATATACAAAAAACCTACAGTAAATATTACATTTTATAGTGAAAAGACAATACTTTCCTCCTAAGAGCTAGAACAAGGCAAAGATGTCCATTCTTGTCTTTCTTATTCAACATAATGCTGGAAGTTCTAGCCAATGCAATAAGGCAAGAAAAGGAAATAGGGCATACATAACAAAAGGAAGAAATAAAACTGACAAAACGTGCAGAAGACAAGATTTTCTATGTAGAAAATCCTAAAGAATCTATAAGATCTCATAGACTTAATAAGTGAGTTAATCAAGGTCACACAATACAAGATAAATATACAAAAGTTGATTATATTTCTACACACTAACAATGAATACACAGACATCAAAATTAAAAACTACAAGACCATTTATAATTGTTCAAAAATCAAGTAACTACCTACCAGTAAATCTAACACCACATGTACCAGGAATTGTATGCTGAAAACTACAAATGTTGATGAAAGAAGCCAAAAGAAGGCATAAATAAATGGAAACACATATGATGTTCATGGATTGGAAGTCCCAACATAATAAAGATACCAATTCTCCACAACTGATGTGGGAGTTTGTGTTAGTTTCCTAAGGCTTCTGTAACAAATTACCACAAACTGAGTGGGTTAGAACAAGAGAAAATTTTTTTTCTCACAGTTCTGGAGGCCAGATATCTAAAATAGAAGGGTTGGCATGGTTGGTTCCTTCTGGGGTCCTGGAGGAAGATCTGTTACATGCCTCTTTCTTGGCCTTTAGTGGTTGCTAGCAATCCTTGGCATTCCTTGGCATTCCTTGGCATTCCTTGGATTGTGACAATTAACTTCAATCTCTTTCTCCACCTTGACATGGCCTTCCTCCCTGCGTGTCTCTGTGTCTTTATATGTCCTTTCCTCTTCTTATAAGGACACTAGTCATTGAATTGAGGGCCTACCCTAATCCAGTATGAACTCATCTTAACTAATTACATCTACAAAAATCCTATTTCAAATAAGATCACTTTCTGATCTGAAGTGGGCATGAAATTGGGAAGGACACTGTTGAACCCATTACAATGTATAATTCAATTCCTATTAAATCCCAGCAAGATATTTTTGGAGATACAGACACGATTACGCTAAAATTTATATGGAAAGGCAAAGAAACTAGTTAAAATAAATTTGAAAAAGAACAATATGGTCAGATGAATCACTCTGCCCAACTTCAAGTCTTAGTATATAGCTACAGTAATCAACACTGTGTATTGGTGGAGGGACAGAAACATGGATCAGTGCAATAGAACAGAGAACCCAGAAATAGATTCACACAAATACCCCCAAGTGATTTTTCAACTAAGATGTAAAAATAACTCTGTGGAGGAAAAATATCTTTCAAAAAAAATGCTGGAACAAGTGGATATACATCCATAAGGAATAAAATGAGTCTCAACCAAATCTTATATCAGAATTGCAAATATGACAATTATATTTTAATAATACATCATTTTTTATAATTATAAATATAATTATATTATAAATATAATTATAACAATTGATAGTTATATGTCTTATCAAAATTAACTCAAAATGGATCACAGGTTTAAATGTAAAATGTCGAACTATAAGTCTTTCAGAAAAAGAAAACAAGAGAAAGTCTTCAGGTTAGGCAAAAAGTTTTTAAACTCAACCCAAAAGCACAACTGATAAAAAGAAAAAATAATAAATTGCACTTTATCAAAATTTTAAACTTTTGCTCTGTGAAAAGACCCTGTTAAGAGAATAAAAAGACAAATTACAGACTGGGAAAAAATATTTGCAAAACACATATCTGACAAAAGAACTCTTGAAACTCAACAATAAGAAAACTAATAATCTGATTAGAAAGTGGGCAAAAGACATACAGAGAAATGTCATCAAAGAGAATATTCAGATAGCAAATAAGCACATGAAAAGATTTTTCACCACCATTGGCAATTAGGGAAATGCATTTTAAAACCATAATGAGCTTTCATCACACACCTATTAGAATGGCTAAAATAAAAAATAGTGACAACAGCAAATGTTGGCAAGGATATTGAGAAACTGGATCATTCATATATTGCTGGTACAAAAGTTACAACTACTCTGGAAAGCCAGTTTAGCTGTTTCATTAAGAATGAAAAACATGCAAATATAACACAACCTGGCAATTAAACTTTGGACACTTATCTTAGAGAAATGAAGGGGGAGAAAAACCTGTGCACAAATATTTATAGCAGCTTTATTCATAATAGCCAAAAACTGGAAAAAACTCAGATATCCTTCAACAGATGAATGATGAAACAAACCATGGTAAAGCCATACCATAGTTTAGTACCCCTATATACTTGTACATGTAAATATGAGAATGGGTGTTCATACACAAAGCAACCCTCAAAGAAATACACTAAATGGGAAAAAATAATCCCAAAAGGTTATTTACTATGTGATCTGATTTATTATAACTTTGTCAGAATTATGCACACAGAGAAAAATATAGTGAATGCTTGGGGTTGCAGAGGGAGAAGCATGGGAGGGAAGTGAGTGTGGCCACAAAAGGACAACATGAGGGATCCTTTAGGTAATAAAAATGTTCTGCATTTTGACTATATCGCTGTCAATATCCCAATTGTGAGAGTGGACTACAGTTTTGCAAGATGGTGCCATTGAGGGAAAACTGGGTAGAAGGTTCATGGGATATCTGTACTCTTACAGCTGCATGTGAATCTACAATTATCCTAAAAATAAAAGTTGAATTTAAAAGAATCAGAACTGTGGCTGATACATAGTAAGTGATATATATGTAAGTATTTGTTAAATAAGTTAATTCTTAAGCTAAAAAACAGACACTGGTAGTTGGTAGGAGTGGAAAGTCATTGAATAAATGCTGAATTCTTTTTGATGGGAAGCGTCAGAGATTAATTAGAACTGATTCTCCCTCCATTTCCACATCAACCATTGAAATGCACCAAAATAACAGAATGAAGCAGAACATCAAAAAACAAAAACCAAGTGGTGGGGAAAGAAAGGAAATCCTTCAGTGACGCGGCAGTAGTAGTAGTAGTAGTAGTAGTAATGGCAGTGACCTTGAACATTACTGAACACATAATAGCCAGCTGTTTGGAGTGCTTTACAGGCATTATCTCCTTTAGCCATTTTCAGCTAAATTCCGTTAGCACCCCAGTTTTACAGATGAAGGATCGGAGGCCTGCAGAAGTCAAAGTCATACTGCTGGGAAATTACCAAGCAAGATAACAAAGCCGGATTCGAGAGCCGGTGGTCCTCCTGCTGCCCCGTCCGCCTGCTCCCAAGTACAGACAATGCCTCGTGAGAAGCCTCATGGCATTGGCCTTGAGGTGCATCATCCCTAGAAAACTGGGGAAAGGAAAATAACTCAGGGACCCAAGGCTGGAGCCAAGAAGTTCGGCTTTCCTGCAGGGATGCTCCAAATTTAAATATCCATGCAAGCAAGAAAAACTCAGGCCCAGTTCAGACCACCTTGATTTCTAATGTTTACCTCATGTGGTTTCCAAAATCTATTTGAAGTCTAGTGCTGTTTATGTAAGGACAAAATTAAAATGAGAACACCCTTAAAGTGTAAATTTGTTAGGCTTTCTTAGGACTGTTAGTGATGGCAATTATTTAAATGATACTGGTTAATTTGTTCTATTGTTTCCCATAGTTTGATTTATTTGCTATTTATCAGTTCACTTATATAATGAGCAGGGTTAGATTAATAGGTTTGAGAATGTAAATTCATTCCCACTAATGTTTATGAGTTCCATTTGTAGATTGGTTTAAATAAAAACACATCCAGGAATCAGGATTACAGTACATTTTTGAAGTAATAAAGTAAAGAGTCAAACATGTTCCAGAAATAAATACAATACACAGATTCACAAAGAAAACTGCCTACTAGAAATGGAAGGCATAGCCAAATTCAGTCACACAGTAAATAGGTCTCATTTCCTTCCTGGCCTCCGCAGGACAAAACCTGTAATAACCCCAGGGTCATAAATCCCTAGTTAGGAAGCTGTGTGAGAAAGGCTCCCAGGCTGTCCTGCTCTGAGCTGCTATTTGTGGTGTTCTGGCAGAGCATATCTAATCCAGGCACTCTGGGGTAGCTCCTGCCATCTCGTGCCCACCCAGATTCAGCCACTGCCCCTACTGAGACCTCACTTGATGGAGAGCGAGGGTAACCTCAGTTGCTGGGAGCTTCCCTTTACATGCTTGGGACTGAGAAAGCTACTCAGCTGATCCTATGTAAGTGATGGGGAACAAGCTACTCCCCAACGTGCAAAGGATAAACCTTCCCTAAGCACCAGGTTACCACTGAGTACACCAGGAGAATCCATTGTTCAAGTGGGATCCTAGTGCCCAGGAAAAACTGATCCATCTCACTTGGAAGAACAGCAGAAATAGCTGTTTACTAACCAGAGAAGCAACCAAAAGAGGGCTGAGGTGTGTGTAACGAGCCGGCCAGCCCAGTTCCTGACGGCCAGATGCCTCATACAAACCAGTTAGCTCTGCTGTTGGCTGTGGGAGCAGGTTTTAGAACAGAAAGATTGAACAGGTAGCCTAACTTTTCCAGGCATTAGTGACTATTATGGGCTACAATGATGGTGTGTCTTCATAATTTAAGTACCAGAAGACTGACTTTTTTATAACTTATGAACTAGAGGAGATCCTGGGTTACTCCTTATTATAATGTCATTCTTTTGGGGGTTTTTTTGGTGTGATGCTCTCTTGGATGGAGAGACAGGGGAGAATCACTGCAAGCAAATGGCCCATAATACAGAGCTTATTGTTCTGTATCTCACCTGTGACCTACAAGCCATAAGAGCTTTGGCAAATCCAAATTACTGGTGCACTTACAACCTGTAATTCTTGGAGGTAATTCTTTTTTCTTTAGAGCTTATTTAAAATCTTTAATTTCTTATAAATTTCTTCCATAAATAAATACTTAATAAGAAAATGTTAAGGTCAGATGAAGAAATTCCTCTATTCATGAGAAATTGAGGGTAAGTGATCATCAAAATCTGGGCTCATCCTTAGGGATGTAGATGAATGCATTCACTTATAAAAATCTATTTATAGGTTTTGAACTAAATAAAGTTAAGCCTCTGAATTAATTACTGTTCAGGATGTAGGAGGAGGCAAAAGAGTGGATATGTGAATTTATAGATTAGTGTTATACTAAGGGCCTAAAATCCTAGGAGTCAGTGTTTTGTGTTTGTTAGGAGCACAGGCTGTGTAGACAGTGGACCTCCACCAGGCTGGCCTCCGGATGAGCCTCTCCCCCATCTTATTTGTTCATCCTCAAAGTGGGAATAGATATCATACTTTAAGATGCTCACTTTCAGTCATGATGGAGTGATAAAAGCTGAATTCAGTCTCTTGCCTTAAACAACTAAGGAACAGGACAAAACATATGAAAAATATTTGAAACAACAGATCGCACATGTTGGATCCCTGAGGGAAGGAAAACCAGCAGGCAAGCCCTACAGTTGTCCCAGAAGTCCACCTGGAGAGAGTTCCCAGGCCACACTGCAGGCAAGGGGAACCAGGCGGAGCCAAGCAATCTCCGAGTTGAGAAATGGGAGCTCAGGGGGGCCAACAAGGCTAGACTTCACAGCGACAGAGTTCTGGAGATCACTGGAGGGTCCACCTTGAGTCCTCAGCTAAGTACTAATCCGAGCGTGCCTAAAAGGAAAGGACGAGAGGTAAGGACAAACCCAACCCAAAGGAGCAGGTAGGACCACCTTGGGGCTCTTACAGTTTCTGGAATAGTTCAAGTTCCCACCTGCCAGAGTGAAAAATCCTCGTGATACAAAGAACACCAGGGAGCAGCCCTCAGAAGGATGGCATGTCAGCGGTGGGGAAAAACTAGCCCCAGACTAAAGGACGATCTGGTCCTCCTTGCACAGTTTGAAAGTGAGCCTCAAAAGGATCAGATTCTTTCCAAGCATCTGAACTATATCCCAGAACAAAGCCCTAGAACATTTGAAATAATAAGAGAGTATCCAGCACCCAAGAAGGCAGAAATCACAATGTCAGGGGTCCAGTCAAAAATACCAGGCATGCAAAGAAGCAGAAGGCGATCACCCATGTTAGGGAGAAAAATCAATCAAAGTGACCCAAAAATGACACAGAGTATAAAATTAGCAAACAAGGAATATTAAAACAGTTGTTAAAGCAGCAGACTCACAGACTCCAAGAAGGGGTGATCAGTTACCAAAGGGAAGGGGTTGGAGAGGGTGGTGCGGAGGGAGGGAGAAGGGGACTAAGGGCCATTATAATTAGCACACATAATATGAGTAGGTCATGGGAAAGGCAGTATAGCACGGAGAAGACAATTAATGAATCTATCCATCTTACTACACTGATGGACAGTGATTGCAATGGGGTGTGGGGGCGACTTGATAATATGGGTGAATGTTGAAACCACAATCTTGCTCATGTGAAACCTTCATAAGACTATATCAATGATACCTTAATAAAAAAATTACATAAATAAAAAATTTTGTAAAGTTGTTAGAACTATATTCTATAAATTCAAGAAGGTAGAGGGGAAAAAAAGCGTGCCAAAAAGAGACATGTACAATATTTAAAAGACCCAAATCAAATTTCTAGAGATGAAAAAAAGTCTGAAATAAAATACACTGGATGAGAATTAAAATTATGCCTCATAACGTTATAAGGATAAAGGAACAAATTTTAAATGTTTAGCATCATCACTAGCAGTTCATTTGTGTCACTAATTGATACAAGGGATAGTGTGGATCCCATTTTAAATTCAAACTGGCACAGTAATCAAGGCTAACATTTATTTTGCATCTACTTATGTTCTACATTGTGCTAAGGACTTCAATCTAAATATCTCAAAGACACAAAGACATACAAGTAGATTTTAGATATCAATAAATATGGTGTTTTTTCTTATGATCACTAAGGATTGATTTCCAAACTTAATTTTGACATTCTGATTTCTCTCTATCTGTACATTTTGATTTCCTCATTCTAGTTTTTTTTAGTCTACAAGCTTCACCTTGACAATAGTGAATTTTTTAAAATTTTCTTTATGTTCTATTGACAATTTCTTCTCCCATCTTTTAACAATGCACTGAAACCCCATATACACAGAGGTAATCTTCTTTAAAAAAAAGGGGCAGAGAACAACATTTGATTCATAATGTGGCATTTGGGGTGGACCAGGGGATAATTCTAACAAACATAAAAGGAAAATATATGGAAAATAAGAAAAATCAGATACTAACCTAAGAAATAATAAGAAAATACTGTTTAAAGAAAGCAAATTGAGCAGTGTCAACATGTATAACAATACTTTTATTAACGAAAAGGACGCTGTCCCAAGACATGATTTGCCATCATGAACTGCTCAACCAGGGGTAAAGGTAATTTAGGAAACAGAGGGACATATTTTAGGGCATCAGGGACATAAACACATCATTAAATACAAATTGATATCAAATATGACAAAATCATAAAACATAAATCTGGGAATTTAGAGAATAGAGAAAGATTCAGGACAGGGAAGTAAAGACAAGGATAAGGGAGAGGGGCTGGCCAGAGGCGCTGGAGAGACAGCAGCAGCCCAGCCATCTGGTGCTACTGCAGCTCAACATGACCTCCCAACACAGCCATACTGACCCATCCATTCATAAGTAGGGGTATTTTGACATGATCATATAAACCACCAGTAAAACTTTGGACTAAAACTTTGTTTTAAATTATCGAGTAATGTGTGAAATAGACTCTCCCTATCCACAATTCCTGTCACTCATTCTGTTCCCCCATCCCTGGTCCTTCATCAGAAGAGCTCTGCCCCACACCGGCATCAAAACATCCTGCCTGGACCAGAACAGCATCACAGCCAGAAGAAAGAACACAGTGTCCCACAGGCCACCAGCCTGCTTGTGTCCACCCCTCCCCCACCAACCCCACCACCCCCAGTCAACTCCAGAGACCTCCAGGGCCACCCCTCTCCCATTCCCATTACACTCTCCTTTCTTCTCCTGCCCACTCCCACCCTGCCAACAATGAACAATCACAAAAGCTCTATCTTCTCAACCTTCTAGAATAGTAGATGCATAGCATGATTTCAAATATCCCCTAACTCCTTATTCCTCAAAGCACGATGCATGGATCAGAAGAAAGGTGCATGGCTCCAAGGTGCATGGCATCACCTGGGAGCTTGTAAGGACTGTAGAATTTCAGGTCCCGCTCAGACCTAATGAACTAGAATCTGCATTTGAAGATGCCAAGGGGATTCATGTACATTAAAGTTTAAGAAGCACTGGGTCACCATCATTCCCTAAAATCTCTTACTGCCTTCTAACAATACAACCTTCAGTGTACAATGTTTTTTGAAGCCCTAACCCCCAGTATAACTGTAGTTGAAGATAGAATCTTTAGGGATGTGTTTAAGGTTAAATGAGGTCATAAGGGTGGGCCCCAACCCAACAGAATTGGAGTCCTTATAAGAGGAAAGATACCAAATATCTCTCCCCAAGTGCACAGAGTAAAGGCCATGGGAGGACACAGTGAGAGCACAGGGGGAACCTCTGCAAGCCAGGATAACTGCTCTCACCAAAAAAACAGCCCTGCTGTGATCTTGATCTTAGACTTTTGTCCTCCAGAACTGTGAGAAAAAAATTTCTCAAAGTCTGAGCTATCCAGTCTGTGGTATTTACTTACAGTAGCCAGAGCGGATGGATACAATGCTAAATGCCCAATAGAGTAACCCAGGAACTGAAATTTCTGCGTAATAAAGGATTGCCTGTCAATCAACCAAGAACAAACAGCTAATGTTTAATTATTTGTCCTAATTTTCTAACAAGGTGAGAAAGCAGGAGGACGCTGAGTGTGTTCAAAGGACTCAGGGGAATGAATAGAAGAAATGGACACAAAAACATGTAGCTTGGAAGTTTTGCTACTGATGGAGGTATGGAAACAGCACTCTTTGGATGCATGTCCACTCATTTGGTCCTCTAAACAGCCCTTTGAGGCAGGGGCTGTTAACCTACTTTTCCAGAAGAGGAAACTGAAGAAGAGAAAAGTAAAGTCCCTGAGCCCAACAGTGAGCTGGCGCCATCGCCAGTACTGGAGGGCTGCCTGTCCTCGGGAGCCCTGGCTGCTACTCCTCTCCAAGCTGGAAGCCAGGGTCGTTTCCTTCACTTTTGCTTGTGTGCATGATGTTTTTCTTTTCACTCTTGTTTTTTTGTGCCTCTCATAGAGGCTTTTCATAAAGAAACTATTCCTTAAGGGAAATGCAGTCTAGCAAAGATGCTGTCTGGAAGAATCGTCCTTACTCAGAAAGAAAACCAAACACCAACAGAAAACAAACTGACCAAAATAATTATCAAGACATTCAGGATGCATGCTAACTAGAGTTTGAATATATTCACTACAATATGATCCTTTGGATCCGTGCCACCAAATCACATCGTGAGATAGTAGCAGAGCAAGGATCTTCTGATACTTCCAGAAACGCCTTCCGCCTTAGAAAATGCCCAAGATATACCCACCTTATGTCAAGTTATTTGAAACTGCAAGATGTCTTATAAAGAGTCTTCTAGTCCTTAGAAGAAATTCTAGAGTCATGAATACTGAAAATAGAACCATGTTATATTTAATTGGCAGTGATAGAAATGGGGAAGAACCTGAAAAAGGAGAAAAGGTAGATGAGAGAGGTCTCCTGCACCCCTAATATTGAATCACTTCTTCCAAAGACTGTATCTTCTCTAGATATTTTCGGAAAAAAATAGGTCCAGTTTTATTTACCCTCAGCATTTGCTGAGGGTAAAGCTACTCAGGTTCTACATTAATAAAATTACCGATCCCTCCTGGCTGTAGTTGTATAGATAGCCATGATCATGACTAGTTTGCTCCATGTTAACTAAGATCACAGAAGTTATGGAAGGTCTGTCTTAAAGTAAGTTAGAGTCAAGTACTGAAGCTGATGGGAACAGATCTTCCAGACTGTTGGAGAAGTCCCTAGAGGAAATCATGTTTATATGATAATTGTGCAAAATAGTCAACTGATGGAACATCGAATGAGAATAGACAGTTCAATGAGTCTGTATTTTAAGTTAAAAATAGTATTGAGCTGTGTGATAAGTTTACAGCCTTCCTGTGGCACATGCAAGATGTCCAAAAGACTATTCCAGTACAGGACATTTAAATTCCTTAAGACACTTGAAAAAAATATCACATACAAAATGAATATTTTATATAATTCTATCTCCATCCTAATATTAATTACATTCATATAGCACATTCTATTTTATATGTTTATGTTTATTATATGCATTCCCTAATTACTACAACCAGTGTGTTTCATCATTAGCATTATTATATCATCATCATCAATGTTTAACAGATAGGAAACTGAAGCACAAAAAAGAAACTAATTAGCCCAAGTTTGCAGAGCTAAATATTATGGAGCTGGAATTCAAATTCGGGCTGCCTACCAACTGTGAGCAAAGTTGACCATAGCAGTGTTTCCCCTTCTAAATCCTCAAGATCCAGCAAGCCCAGGTGTATATAGGCCATTTTTCCCTAGCAGCAGGAAAAAGCAGACCCTATAAGAATCTTTTAGCTATTTGGCACTTTCATTCTGAAATTTACACATGCATTTGTCAATGCTTGGTCCTTCTGCCGATTACCAGGTTTCAGATCCTAGCTTTTCAACTTTAATAGCTGTGTGACCAAAGGCAGGTCACTTAACTTCTACACCCCTTGGTTTTCCAATTTATAAAATGAAGATAATAATAATTGTACTTATCTCATAAGTTTATTTAAAAGATCATAGGAGTTAACATCTTTGTAGCAATGTAAACCGCTCCTGCCTTATGGTAAATGCCATAAGGGTTAGTTAACTGTTACTGCTATTCCTGCATAGAGGTTCCATGCCTAATTCATCCTTGTGCCCACTACAAAGGTGAGCATATAATGGATGTCAATAAACATCGGTGGAATGAGTCAGCAAACAAGCAAGGCCTCTACGATGAGTGGACTTGGATAAACAAAGAGAAGAGAGAAGAGCGTATTAGATGCAGGAATTGTTTGTGGGAACTGAAGCAGAAAGAGCCAGGGTAGGCTAGTGGGACTACACAGAGACACTCTAGCTGGCGGGAGCGAATGATTCCAGCTGGAAAGAACTGGGAAACAACAAGAAAAAGCAGGGTGGGATCCAAAGAGGGAAACTGAACAGCCCAGGCTACCCCAAGTCTGTACATCTCTCAGGTCTGTGCTCTTCCAGGAAGTTAAGTATCTTGTAGGTGCATTGATTAGTCCATCTATATATTTATATGGCAAAATAGTGTTCTTTAACAAAAATAATAATACTAGAATAATAATAATAATAACATCTTTCTGTTACATAGTGCTTTAAACTTTTTGTTTATACGTGTGTGTATATATATACATGTTATCTCATGATAAACATCTCTTACAAGATACATAAAGAAATAATATTATAACATAGTATTACATAATACATACAAATACATTATTTTCTCAGCATTCTTTACAGCTTAAACCAACACTGAAAGGTAAAAAAGTACCTCATAAGTCAGTCTTACACCTTAAGTGAAGAAAACCCATGTAGTAAGGATTAACCAGTTGATTTATGTAGAGGTTGGGATGGTTAATTTTAGGTTCAACTCAACTGGACTAAGGAAAGTCCAGATAGCTGCCAGAACATTGTTTCTGGGTGTGTCTGTAAGGGTGTTTCCACAAGAGAATAACTTTTCAATCAGTAGACTGAGTGAAGGAGTCACGCTCACCAGTGCGGCCGGGCACCATCCGATCCACTGAGGGCCTGAAGAGAGCAAAATGGCGGAGGGAGAATTTGCTCTCTGCTTGAGTGGGACGCTTCGCTCCTGCCCTCAGACACTGGTGCGCCTGGTTTCTGGGCCTTTGGACTTGGGCTAGGACTTATACCACTCCTCTTGTGGTTCTCAGACTCAGACTCAGATGGAATTACACCACCTGCTTCCCTGGTTCTCTGCTTGCAGATGGCAGAACGTGACTTCATGGCCTCCATTAGCCAAAATCTATAAGAAATGTATACATCACCTATTGGTCCTGTTTCTCTGGAGAACCCTAGCAAATACAGAGGTCCTTTCCATTTACAAGCCATTCCCTAATGTTAGATACACAGCAATTGGTCCTGGACTGAATCATTGGATTTGGCTGTCTACTCAACTCATGACAGAAATTTTCAGTTAAGAAATTTCCAACAATGGAATTTCCATGTGTTTTGTGTCAGAAACTAACCAAAGACTCTGGGGACACAAATGGAAGTCTGAGTGCCACAACTCTGGAGATCACACACACGTTGTCCCCCACCCTGACACACACACACACACACACCCAAGTGTCTGCCTGGGCCGGCCATGGAGCTGACCCCTCCAGGCCTCGGCAAGCTGCCCAAAGGGAGTTAGAAGAGCACAAAGTGAAAGCCGACTCTCTCCAAGACCTATAATCATTAGCAGGGTGAGATTTGCCATTAATGCAATTGCCACACATTCTTATTTCATTGACTTTCTCAACAGCTAGGATGTGGGCAGTTGCAGGGGGAAAGAATTCAGGAGCCCTTCACCATGTAACACTTTTAGAAGGATGGTTCAAAATTGACCCCAAAGATAACTCAGATCCATTTCACAGATGAACGATCTGCCCTTGGGCTCTCACTTCTCAGTGAAAGGGAATATCTTGTCACCCAAGGATCTAGTGACAGGCATCTTGAAAAATTGATACAGGTAATCCCTCAATCAGATAAGAAGCAAACACATTCTATTTTCTCACAGGGGCAATGACTTTGAGTTGCATCTCTTCAGTTTCATTTCAAGTTAAGAGATGCAATTACTCTGAAGGATGCCATTTGGGGATCCAGTGATGGGACTCGTGTGGAGTCTGTGGACAGTCATGTAGCAGGACCAAGGATGCGCCCCCACCCCTGGACTGTCACTGGGTAGGAGCATGCATGTCTCTTTGTTCACTGCATGCCATTTGCCACTAAGTATTTTCACTCTGCCGTGCCACATGTAATAAAGAATCCGTTCCAGGCTATTCTCCGTTGCATACTCTTGATGAAAGATGGCTGATGGCACCACACTGCAGACAAGAAACACTTCCACAGATGCACATCTTACCATGTTACTGCCCCTTCATTGACTTAGGACTGGCATTTACTAGACCTCTCCTTCAGGGTGCTGCACACTGGGTGCTGTATCCCCAGCCATCGTCTTACCAGGGCTGGTCACTTCCAACTACCACTTTCTCCACTGGGTTAGCATGAGGACCGTAAGCAAAGCAAGAAGCGGTGCTCTCTGTTATTTTGTTTTGATTGCCTTCTGCATATACAGAGGGGTCCCTGGTGTCCTCTTCCACATCTAAGTTTAATATTTTGGGCACAGAACTCAAATTCAACAACATGCAGTTACAGAATAAACAAGGAAATGAATCACAACAGCCTGGATGAGGACAGGGCACCAAAGCCAAGTAACCCAGAGACAGCCTACATTCACAGGCATGGCCAGTGTTGCTGTGGATTTTACTCAAAGCCTGGGAATGCTGCACTCAGGCTGCAACAGGGAAAGGCCATTTCAAGGCCAATGCATGTTTTGCAACTCAAGCTGGAACTGTGTATAAGCCAAAGGTTGGTGAGCCTGAGCAAAAATACCTACTTTCCAACCCAGCCCGTAATTCTAAACAAGATAGATGCACCAGACAGGGACACTTGCAAGAATTCTACAGCAGCCCCAGTTCATCAGCATTGCGACAGACCTCTGGAAGTCTGAGCGATGGTGAAAGAGCAAGGCAGCCTGGGAGGAATCATTTTCTCCTCCTCCTCCTCCCAGCTATGCTTAATGTGTCCCTGCATTTTGGAAACACACAAAACCCTTCCATCCTGCTTCATATTTTCAGGACACTGGCATGCTTCCTCTCGTTATCAGTGACGTGTCCCAGGTAGCCAAGCGCTCGGCACTGTCACGATATGGCATCTGCCACATGAAAACACCAGCTCATCATTGCCCCTCCTCATCCAGTCATTTCATTGGCAGAAGTATCATTAACTTTGCAGTGACAATTATTAGAAGACCAAGCAAACTGTGGAAATTTGTAAACTCTTGCAAAGCTAAATTAAATGCTATTTTAACTAACAGTTAATAGTGTTCACTGCTGTGTAATAGTAATTTTCATTTTTTACTGTATCTAATGACATTCTGATGACTGGAATTCTCTGTAGGGATACCAAATCATTACATTCAGGATGAGTGATTTTAGTATGCAATGACTGATCAGTACAATAATATGTAGACTAATGCTTGAGCTAGTAAATTAAATCATTTGCACCACAGTGTTTATCAACTAGAATAGGGATTCCATTATGTTAAATTATCATGTAGAGCCTGCTTAAAGTAAAATAACAAATGATCTGAAATTGACGCATCGGTAGAATACTTTCTTAAGAAGTATGGAAAAGAGAGAAGCACTCCTGAGCAGCCCAAAGAGCTCATCAGTTCCTTAAAGTAGGTGGTCATTGAACTGAATTACAGAGGAAAACTTGTAAACACTTAAACTGTAGTGAGTGTGGGAGAGAATTTGCCTGGAGAGAGAGAAAGGAAATAGGACCTTACGCAAGGTTTGGATACTCAACCATGTGAAGAATTGGGGTTTTGTTAGCATGTGAGATGTAATGAAAAGACACAATTTAAAGGAGAAAGAAATCATTCTCTTCCACCCTGGTGATCGGCCATACCTGGGATCATGATGATAGAATGACAGCCACCTGCATGAGACCTCTGCTTCCAGGCCACAGGGAGGGACTCCCCCCCGTGGGCTGCAAGTCAGCAAGGCTTCCCAAACTCCCCAGCACTTCACAAATATGAGCTCCTTTTTAAGTCAGCCTTGTCTTCAAATGGCCAAAGCAAGTTCAATGTCTAAGTGACGAGATCCATCAAACTCAAAAGAGAATGCGAGACTCAGAAAGTCACTCAAGGTTTCAGGCTTCTCTAGATCTCAGCTGCTCTCAATCATCAGGTCAGGTTTGGAATCAACATTAAAGAAGCTTTGGAGAAGAGAATTGGTAGGGTAAAATACAAGAAGGAGAGAAAAAACAATATTATCCTCTTTTTCCTAAAATAGTGGAATGAAAAGAGAGTAACTTAACTTAAAAAAAAATTTAATGTCTTTTGGAGAGGAGACTTTGGGAACAAGGTCCACTCCATTTACTTCCATTTAAAATTATTTTTAAGTAGTTTTGAACAATTTAACATGATTTTGAATAAATTAGTTTGAATAATTTTATGAGCCATTATGAGTCAGGCATGATGACAGATCCTGGGTTTATAGAGATAGGTCCTCTGAATCACTGTTTTCAAGAAGCCCACAGTCAAGTAAGACAAACTGGCAACCAAGAATTACTACACAGCCACGTTGTGTTTTAATGCACAGAACTATAAAAGCACCCAGAAGAGAGGCCCTCACTTTGTAGCCATCATGTCAGGTAGGAATTGGCCAAGTGAAGGGCTTGCCATCATACCAAAAGCCTAAAGGTGTAAGAAAATGTGTGACCTCAACCAAGATTTAGGAGTGTGGCAGGGGAAGCCCCTTGAAGGCCAAGAAGAGATTAAGACAAAAGAGCTTCTTGCACAGGGATTAGAGCTCACCTTGCAGGCGGTGGAGTCAACACAGCATTGAAGTGAAGAGTGATGCGACCAGTAGTGAGAGTTGTATTCTGGAAAGATCATTCCGGTGGCAATGTAGAGATGGTTTAAAGGAAGGGCACAGTACCTCCTGAGATGCCAGTAAGGGAGTAACAATAGTAATTATAGCAACACGTGACACAGACATGTGAATGAGAGCAAGAATAGAAAGGCAGAAAGTAAGATGATAACATTGGACATAGAAAAAGATGACAGAAAATTCGTACTAGGCATGGTACACAGCCACATTGGTTGCATTTAATTACTATTAAAACGTACACTTAAATGACCTCCCTCTGGTAAAACAGCACTATTTATATTAGATTATTATTCATTTCAGTATCTTTCTCAGGGTATCCAAAGAGAAAATTCTGATTTTTCCTAATTCTATAAATTAAGGCACTTTACACAAGATGTAATCCAGAGCAAAACATTGCTCTTGAAGACTACATTACTTATGATGGTATTCAGTGGGTGTATTCTCTACTAGGGTTTGTAACACCCATGCCCTAGACAGGGCTGATTGCTTTATAATGGGCTCCTACTTCCAAGAGCAAGCCAGTCAGTTCGCTGCGCTGGATACAACCTCCACCAACTGTGGAGACTGGCCAAACCCACCCACTTCTCTTCCAGGGAGTTGGAAGTTGAAACAGAGAGAATTACTAAGTCTATGACGACAGAGAGAGGAAGCAGCTGAGTCACCAAAGTGGAAATCACCCGAGCAAGGAGAACGCATGCCTGCTGCCAAGACAGAAGCAGACTCTGCAGTTTGCTAGAGTGTTGTGCCCTAAAAGAGGGGATGTACAGGTCGGGCACTGCACAAGAGCCTTGGCCTGGGGGACGGGCAGGAACGGAAACACAGCTCGCCCTCACCTATCAGGCCACACATGCTGGCTCAGCACAGCAGCCACAAGGAGGAGGGCCGGCCTCCTTCTCTAAACAGCACCAAGGTCCAGAATAAGACAGTCTAGTCTTCAGTGATATGTGGTTTGCACAGTTGAGACTATTTCATGTCCTGCTAGATCTTTCCCAGGCATTTTTATGCTAAACTACCATTAAACAGCCATCAGGAATACGTTCCTGAACCCTCTCCCACCACAGATGTGTTCTGGCATAACCTACACAGCATTTTTTTTTAACTTTCAGTGTGCCTGCTTTTAGACAGAGCCTGCATCCCAGTTCCACAGCCCCACCCCTCTTCATTGTCTTACCCAAGTGATTTGCACGTTGTGTCAACTGCTTTGACTGAAGGCAGTTGAGTTTTACTCCTGTGGTTCAAGGCCACTTAATGTGACTCTTTCCCTTGCCACCTAGAAGACTCTAGTAAGCACAAGGGAGAAAATACAAATAAAAGGAGAAAAGCTAGATGTTCAAAGGCAAAATAATAGTAATACGCGGACTGGAGAAATGAGCTCTAGTAAATAAATCACCTGACTCATTAAGTAATTTGCACATCCCTATTCCTGGAGAGCCATTTTACTAAGCGCAGAGACTGCAACAGGAAGCAATACTGATCCTAGCCTACTCTCAACACCGAAGCCAGAAGAATCTTTTGAAAATCTAAGTTAGATTCCGGAATTCCATGCAGACCCTGCAGAGGGAATGTCAAAGTCCTTACAATGGTTTAAGAGGCCCTATATGATCAGGCTCCGTTACCTCTCTGACTTCATCTCCAGCAGCTCGCCTCCTTGCTCACTCGCCTCTAACTGTGGGATTTAGGATCAGTATATGCACTGATACAAAAGGTGACAAAGTGACTTTCTTTCAGTTAGCTCCTCTTAACATCAGGCATTAGGGCCTTCACAGTGACTGCTACCTCTGCCTAGAACAGTCTCTTCCTAGACGTACACCTGGCTAAACCCCTCATCTCTCTCCTGTCTTTGTCCAAACACCATCACCTCTCTAAGGCCTTCTGCTATCATCCTATTTAAAATGTCAACCCATGCCTGCACCCTCTGGCCCTCTTTTTTCCCATCACCTTTGTCATCTGCTAACATACTTCTTATTTTCATTGTCCATGGTGTGTGTTTTCCACTGGAATGTCAGCGACACAAAGGCAGGACTCTCCATCTCTTGTCACTCACTGATGGGTTTGCAGTGCCCTGAAACATAGCCTGGCCCTTACTAGGCCCTTTATAAATTTTTGTTGAATAAATTAGTCAAGCACCTGCTCTGGCTGAGTGCTGAAATTTGAGCCTTACTGAGAGCTTCACATATATTAGCAGATTTACTACACTGAACAACCCTATGAGGCACAAGCCATTACTATGCCCACTTTGCAAAGGAAAGAACGGAGACACAGAAATTCAGAACAAGCTTATGGGCACACAGCCCGTTAATGAGTGGCAGCGCCCAGATTCAAACTCAGATGCTCTTACTCTAGATCCTGTATCTTCACTACAGTAAGCTGCCTGGACCTCAACAATTTTACAGTTCAGAGGAGGCAAAATGAATACATGCATTCTTCCAGTCACTGGGTTATCTGAAACGCCCTCAGTGGAGACCAGCCAACTTCTCTGGACTGTTTCATCCTAATCCAAGACAGAAGGAAGTGGAGTGCAAAAAGCAAGGAGGAGAAAGAAGCGAGCCGTTTAAGGCTTTGGGAGGAAGGGCAGATCATGTGGACACAGCTTACCCGCAAAGACAATGTCCGCAAAGGAAAACAGCTGAGGAACATCTTAAGTATCTTGAAAGTAAGGGTGCACCATTTTTTAACTTTTGGCTCACATACACATCAGGCGAAATTCGTGGGAGTTTGCATTTGTTTCACTGTAGCTTTCTTAGGGAAGTCAGTTCACGAAAGAAGGGGTCACGATTTGGTTCCACTCTTGTTCTCCTGAGAGGTTCCTGCTCTGCTCTGCAGGATGAGAAAGGAGGGTATTGAAAATGGAAGATGAAACAGAGACGTAATGGAGAGTTGGGAGTTTTTTGTGGGCCCACATGATGAAAATCTGTTTACATATGTATGGCTATCTGGTCATGGTAACCAATGCACATGAAGGCAGATATTAAATGAGATCTTTTTCAAATACTATCCAGTAAAAAATGTGTGAAAAAAGTTTCTTTTTTCCCCCCTATTTCATGCATTTAGATAACCTTTTAAGATATCAAGAAAAGATTCTTCTTTAAAAATTCCAGGTATGATAGTGACTCTGTGGCATCTTACTACACTGATGGACAGTGACTGCAATGGGGTATGGGTGAGGACTTGATAATATGGGTAAATGTAGTAACCACATTGTTTTTTCATGTGAAACCTTCATAAGAGTATATATCAATAATACCTTAATAAAAAAGTTTAAAAAAAAATTTCCAGGTATGTTTCCACAGTAAAAGGTATATAGCGCATTTAAGAATCTGTTGTTGGAAAGGCAAAATTGCCAAGCGCAGGGTATTGTTTTACTGATACATTTAAATTTAGTTTGATTTTAGAGTAGTTCAGGTTCAGCTTCCGTTAGTATTGTGATTTTCAAAATAGAAACCCGGTTTTTTTGGAAACCAGTCCAAAACATGTTCTTCACATCTTCTGATTCTACTGGCTAAAATGTCATAAGCATCTCTAGGTGTGTCGTGCTCTTGAAGTAATTCCGTAACTACATTTATTCAGCTGTGCAATGTTGCCTGCTAATGACATCACAGCCCTGATATATGGCCTTCTAACTCTAACAGGCAAATGAGGCCTTGACTACATTACCTTAAGTAAATAAATATGTGTAAAGAATTGTCTGGCCTTGTGCTTTCTTTTAGCCTTTATTATATGGGCCCCATGTTTTGAAAGGATCAACAATATCACCAATTACCTTAAATAAAAGCCCTTTGCTATGTTCCATTCTTGCATAATGGGTCAGAGGTGATCAGATTTGATTTTGAAAAGGAAGTAAAGGGAAAGAATTTTAAAACTTGAGCTGAGACATTTTAAAAATTCAGGGTATCTTCTGGGATATCTGGTCACCTAAACAAGTTATTAAAACACAATTTTTTAATTGCATGTAATAACTATATAGTGAACCAGAAACTATGGATTTCAAATACACACTGTCTTGGTGCCTAATATGAACAAAGCACATAAGAAGGGCATTTCTTTTGCCCACTATTTTTACTAATTTATGTTATTGGGCAATCAGAAAATCTTACTTAAGGGATTAGCCACTGTTGTACTGCTTTATTCCAGTGTTCCAAGAATTCCTTTGGAGATTAAAAACAAATCCTTGAAAAAAAAAAATCCAATGTTTTTAGCCCAAAATGACTTCTCAGGACACCAGTGCAAAACATCAGAAATGAGCTAATCCCTTAAGAAAGGGGTATTTGATAACTCAATAGCATAAATTAATTGTGAGAATGCTCAGGGAATCCAAATGCATTATAATTAATTTAATTCTTAAGAAATACATTGAATAATGTAGTTAATCCCCATAAATGTAACCTAGTGGAGGGAAGGTGGGAGTTGGTGTTCTTGCCCTTCTTTGATTTTATCAGCCAATAATAAGCCTGAAGTTCAAGTAGCATATTTTACTCTGCAGCTCTACCATCTATACATTCACATGTAAAAGATTGTATAAGCATGTCAACAATATTGCAGAGACAAATATCATTTTCAGTATAAAAATAGACAGGAACCGGGATGGACCAATGACTCCTACTACCCAATTTAATAATGTCTCCTGTGGTAGGATGATTAAGTTCCTCTGATAAAGGAAAAGAATCACATCATAGAGAAAAGAGCCTGTTTGGGTGACCACATTTAAAGCTGGATGCATATATTGTCTTTCACAGACTTAATGACTCATTTTATTTTTTTCCCCAAGAAGTCCAGAGTTACAAAAGCATCTTTTAGGTTGTGAATTCCTCATTACAGAAATGTTTTATGTACTGCAACATTCAGATTAAATGTCTCTGTAATATCAAAAAAAAATCAGTTATCATGTCTGGTTTATGGCCTACTTGGCATGCTTCAGTGAGAGACACTTAGCAGATAAGATTGGTAGTTTGTCAACTATCTTAAATAATATCTTAGCAACTTGTGCCATGCACCTTCTTTTCAAACAGGACTGTCAATGTTCTCAGTTGCTGTTTAGTAAAATCCTTAGTGGTCCACAGTTGAGTGTTAAGCATCTAGAAGGGGCTGTAGGTAAGATACCTCATGTAAAATTAAATACAGACAACCAAACCATAAAACCAAATATTCATCTGGTCAACAGCTGAGTATTCCAGGTAAGTTACTTGAGAGAATATGGTCAATTCTTATGGCTTTTTTGACCTAACAGTAACCTCGAAAAGTGCATGGAAACCACTGCCCGTCCTGCAAGCGGCATGCCAGCTCAGATCCGTTTTCTTCTGGAGCATTTACAACCCAGGGCTCTCTGGGAAAGGCAGAGCCCTGCTTTCCCTTCTTGCTTGCTTCCACCTCTGTGTGACCTTACATGATTAAGTTGAGGTCGTTGTCCCTCCATTTGTCCTCCGATGAACAGCCATTGTTCATTTAGCACAACTGTCCTGAATGCCTACCTTGTGCTAAGTTACACAAATACGAAACTTGCGGTCCTGTCCCAGTTACAGAGGAAGTGACCATCAAGATGAGGGCACAACAGTGAATCACAAGAGGTTAAAAAACAATACAGATGAAAATAACCACAAAAGGCAACTACAAATGACAACCAAGCAAGCAGATGACTAAATGATGGATGAGTGGGTCACACAAGGAGCTTTTATGGGGGAGGCGACTTGGAGGTGGGCAGGATGAGGCAGGCAGGAAAGAGAAACAAGTATTACTATACTTCATATTCGGGTGCCTACGTACTATTCATGTGCAAAAAGGAGGTGTATTCAGCCCTCTTGTTGCTCTCCCCTCTCTCCTATCCTTGTGCACCTTTTTGTTTTCCCAAAAGAAAGGGAGAAGATAGAGATGGTATGGTCAGAGCCTGGAACAGAAAGGAGACCCACAGGGTTTCATTTCCAACGAAAAACTATGTAAAAGTGTCAAGCCTGAGGCCAGTTCCCACTGGTAGCACAAGGCAACTCGAGCAAGGGTAAGTGATGGTTCGGAAAGATGCACCTTCACTTTGCTCGTCCCAACCTCCCCAGAAGCACGCTCCCTACAGGCTGTGTGGTAGACCAGCACACTGGCACCCCACCCCGCCAGGGAACAGAGGAGCAGAGCAGGGCTGATCAAAGCAACAGGCTTGCAGAGACATCAGAACACCCTGCCATGTGTTCTAGGCTAAGTCATTGTTGATTTTCCTTCAACAAATACAAGGAGTCTACTATGTGACAGGCACAGGACTTTTCTCATTCTTTCTCTAGCTCTGATAAAAGATGCCATGGCTCAGAGTAGAACAGACCTTATGATGGCAGATGTAGCAACTGCAGAGCAAAAGAAGGGTCCTGCCATGCCTAGCTTTGTATTTTTTTAGGGGATGACTGATTTCACTAATGTATACCTTCTTTGTTTGTCAGTAGGGAAAGTAATTTGTGCTTTACAACCTTTCTGAGGTATCTGGAAGACTAATTCCAAAAGGACTTGGGGCTCTTGAGGGATCCATGCTTCAAATTAGGAGCATGATCCTACTGTCTATGTCATGTGCCCTTAAGTCCTATCATTTTCATCCACAGAAAACATACTGTTAAGTACTATAAAAATGTCTGATCTTAATGATGCATTTAGTGTATGATACAAGGGAGTCCAAGTATATGCAGTATACAGATGCAAAATTACACAAAGGAATGTGATTTTAAGTTACTGAAAACACAGCACCCACTGTGACCTGTGGCTTTGGCAGGAGAAAAGAAGACTTTCTCTTCTGGAATTAGTTATATAATATCCTTCCAAATAAACAAGTCAAAAGCATACAATAATACCTCATAGGGAAGAGATATTTAAACCAGAGTTAAGAATTATTTATATTAATTTTTAAAAATATTAATATAAAAATAGTAACGCTTTCTTACTAAATACAAAACAGAATGCACAGCCTTAAGAAGGAAGGAAATTCTGACACATGCTACAACAAGGATGAACCTTAATGGCATTATGCTAAGGGAAATAAGCCAGTCACAAAGGACAAATATTGTGTGATTCCACTCATGCAAGGTCTATAGAGAAGTCAAGTAAATTCATAGACATAGAAGGTAGAATGGTTGTTGCTGGAGATTGGGGAGGGAGAAGAGGATTTAGTGTTTAGGGCACAGAGTTTCAGTCTGGGAAGATGAAAAAGTTCTGGAGACAGATGGTGGTGATGGCTGCATGACAGTTTGAATGTACTTAATCCCACGAACCATACACTTAAAAATGGTTAAGATGGTAAATGTTATGTGTATTTTACCACAATTTTTAAAAAAAGCAGAATACAATGGAAATGCATAGAACGAGGTGATACGATATCTGAAATTTGCCTCAAAATGATAAGGTGAGGAGGAAGTGAGTTAGTTCTAGACATAATAAAGCTTGCATCAGCTGCTAATTGATAAAGCTGGGTGATGGGTACGTACGGGTTGATCACATACTATGTATTCTTTTGTATATGCTTGATATAGTCTATTATAAAAAAGTTAAAAGAAAAGGGAGAATGCAGGACATGATCGCAATTTTGTTTTCTCTGAAGGGTTATTTGCATACACATATGCATAGCACAGTACTGCACAAGCATGCATTGTTTTGCAAAAATATACATAGTGTATTTTAAAAGAAAAAGAGCTACACAAGTAATAAACAGCACGTGACTGCACAGAATTCTGGCACCTGCAGAAGGAGCAGCCAGAGCTCCCTCTTGAGCCCTGAACTGAAGCCTGGGGGCATGGTCCTGGGCTTCTGGGGGGCAGTCCCGGAACCCAGGAACTCCCCGAACCCCTGCACTTCCAAAAAGATGTGCCTGCACGGGCTCGCTCTCTCTCTAATACACACACACACACACACACACACACACACACACACACACTCTTCTTTTAGTTCCCCTTCCGCAGGTTAGATTGATGAGTAGAAGCTACTAAACCCGGGGTCGACCCCTGGGAGCAAGGCCAGAGAGAGCAATCAGCGGGGCTCTGCCCCAGGCCATCTCTCAGCAAAGAGCCCAGACGCTCTGGCTGAGAGGAGCCTCCTCTGCCCCCCCCTGGCAGGCCCCTTTAAAAGGCTCTCAAGAAGAGGCTTCAATTGTGGCCTTTTGCATTACAATCAGCCCACGGCAAAGAGCATGAAACGGTCTTGATGTGCAAATTTCACGTTTAACAATGACTAAGGCACACTAACATTTTATACACACATAATTTTGGGTCTTCTGCCCTAATATTTATTAATTTCATAGTCTCCCACAAAATAACACTGTATTGGTCATCCAACAATGAGTCCTATGGCTTTTAATAGGCTGTACACATACTGTACACAGGAAATGTACCTCTCAATATTATGTGTGGTTACTCCAAGGTAGAATACAACTAGAGGGTGAAGTGCACCATTATTTAATAAAGGAGAGCAAAACTACATGACATTTCCTCTGACAAGGAGAAAAATAAGACTAAGCAGTAGTTTTCGGGAAGCCCCACGTAAGATCATCACAAAGACAATTAACCAACTGGAAGAATTTGAGCAGGACACCCTGGCTCCCAGGAAATATCCAAAGTAACCCTGTAGATCACAAATGATCTGGTTTCCACTCTCCAGCAGGTGATCCTGCTTGGACAAGGACAAAATGACCAGATAGGGAAGTATCTATGTGGGTATTTTCCCAAAATTTTGAAAGGCACTGTATGTCTTCGAATTTTACATGTAGACTCACATTTTGGTCTTCAAGGAAGGAGGGCATGACGGACTTCTCTCCTGAGTGTCCCTCTATAGTGAGTCCTGGTCCAGGTGCAGGGCACAGGGTAAGACCGCCACCCCCCACGCGCCTGTACCAGGTGGGGAACAAGCATAGGTACACTGCAAGGCCCCTGGAAGAGGGTCCTGGTGCTTGTCACAGCTTCCACACCTCACCTGCTGCCCCTCAGGGATGAATCCAAGAGTTCCTCAGCGTGTGGATGAGCTGGACGGTTGACCTCCAACAAATACTACAGAAAATAGTGCTTGAGAGAAAACTCTTGTGTCCCGGAATCTGACCTATACCAAAAATCCTCCACGATCCAAAAAATCCTAGGAAAGCTTTCCAAAGAAAAAGGAGAAGGCCATAAATATCTATCACAGACTTTTCTCCCCATATTCCAGTCATATTTTAACAACTTGATTGGATTATGAGACCTGCCTTAAATATCCCCAGGGCAGATACAGTAATCAGGGTCACCCATTTTATGTATGAGGCTGATAGTAAATTTCCCAATCACAGTCACATTTCTAAGATTCTTATACGTTTTTTTGACCCAGTAAGGAGCTAGAATGGGTGCCACCTTCATTCAGAACTCTACAGACCTGGGTGAGGTAATGTTGACCAAATCGCTTCACCTTTCCAGGCTAAAATGTTCACATCTGTCAGATGAAGGCAATTGACTGGTAATTTCCCAGTTCTTTCCAACTCCAACATTCTGTGATTCCACAGATAAACAGTAGATGACAACTTGGAGCTCCTGTGAAGGGGAAATCTGAGTCCACAGTGCAGCCTAAAGGGACAATGACCTGAGTAGATAGTCTTTGAAATGAGAAATACACAAAACCACAGAGGAAGACAGAACAAAAGCCCTCGACAGCGGGAAGTGAACTGTAGCCTCTCTTTTTTCTGCCCTTCTTTCTGTCCCGGGAGCTGTAGATTTCTCTGAGACCTTCCCTTTTTCTCTCCCAGCTGATCTGTCTACTTTCAAATACCCAGAAACGAAACACATATTATTCGTGTGACTACCACCCATGTGTCACTGTGCTGCATTTTCCTTTTTTAATAAGATCTCTTCTCATTAAACCTCCTCCACTTCTTTGCAGCCTTCCAACAACCGTATGATGACGCTGCATAATAAGAGCAAATGTCTCCTTTTAAAAAGCTGACCTGAAGTTCTAGTGTGCTAAGCCGGAATGACTGGAGCCAGGCATATTCATCCTTTACCCCTTCCATTTCCTATATACGTGAAAACAATTAAAGCTGGGATTTTTTTCCAGTGTATTATCATTTTCTCTTCCCCCTGGCCTTTCCCCATCACATTTCAAAGAGTGAACATAGTATCGTCTGCAGAGTCTCTCCTGTTTCCATTCTCTTCCCTCTTCTCCTCTTCACAACTGTCATCCTTTTAAGGTTAGCCAACCATGGGCTATCGTTATACACCAGCCCGTGCGGTGGTGGGTAACAACAGCCGTAAAGAAGAAAAAAGGAAAGAAAACACAGGGGGGAAAAAGGTGGGGGAGGCGTTAAAGCTCCTCATAAAATTAAATCTTAGATTTCAATTCTCCCTCATATTTTATTGTCTTTTCTTTTCTTTTTCCTGTGGTAAATGGTAATTAGAGTCAATAATCTTTTGCTGAGAGAGCACCTTGTCTTCACAGTGTTTATATCATCATCATCAAAGATCTGCCTTAAGGCCCTGGCGTGTTAATAATTTAAGGTGTGCACAGCCTAGTTATAGCAGGAAGCCTAGTTATTGAGTTTGTAAACCAGCCGATGATTTATGGGAACACCTTGCATGAGTCATGCTCATTAAATAAAATACTTCAGTTTAATAAGGAACATGGGGTAAACAGTTCTTCCCGTTACAGAGAGAGTGTGCAATTGGAAATTGTTGAGTTTTGTCACCAGGTTCACCAATGCCGTTTTGTCTTAATTGTGTTAGCAAGGCGGGGGATGGAGGGCTGCATGTCTGCATGCATACACGAGTGCACCGAGTGCTAACCCTCTCCCTCCTGACACGGACTGCAAGTCTAGAACTTTCTCTCCCCTGAGATGCTGTATCGTAGAAGCCAAATCCTTGGATAGAGTGTTAAATCTCTCTCTAAAAGGCTACTAATTAAGAAACCAGATATGCTCATGGAAATAAAATTACAAGAAAAAATCAATATGCGGTTGTTAAATGTAGCCTGCATTTAAGAGCCATAACCATATTTTACTGTTAAACGCCATGGTTTACTCATTAGGAATTCCTAAGCAGACTGAGACAGCAAAAGCCAAATACAGCATTCTGGACTGTTTAAAAGAAAACATGGACGCAGGGTACGCCTTCTTAATGTTTCGTACCCAAAACTGGGAAGAAAGTATCAGAGTAATTTTGTTGATATCCGTGTACTGTTTCCTAACCACCACTGATCGGGTGGCCACTCCCCTTTCTTTCACACTAAACTCATCAATATGAGCCCAGAGTTGGTGCTGAAGAAGTTGAGCTACTCAGCTTGTTTGGTTTCACAGATTTCTGTGGAGTGGACTTCAATATTTATTTGTGCTGATTTTCACATGATCTCTTGGGTGCTTTGAAAAACTTCTCAAAAATAAAAGGGTGGGGGGAGGTAAGGCACCCAGAACTTGCATCCATTTCACATGTTTAAAAAACTCCAACTTCCATACCCAGTTTGTTCACCTTTGGGGCATTTCTAAGCAATACTCAGAAATGTTTTACAAGCAGAATCATGAAAAGAAAAATCTGTCAAGTTCATTTAAAACACCAAATACAGTCAGTGGTTTTTATCACCTTACTTTAGAAAATAAACGTATCCCGAACACGAGGCGCTGCTGTGAGGAGGTCTGATGAGTCAGTCAGTGCCCTTTGCGGTCTCTGTGTCACCACAGAGAAAATAGCTAATCTTGAGTTTCAAATTACCGTGCTTCCCTCCCAGGAATCCTACCTGCTTTTCAGTTTGATGTTCAGGTTGCACTCAGTGTCGACACCTCTTGGGGATGTGGCTTCGCTCTTCACAAACTCTATGTGTGACATTCAACTTCTTCAAAATGGAAGAGCACCTAATAGTTTCCACTTAAGTAGAGCCTGCTCTGATTTAAATAAAGCAGCACATTTTGCTTTTAAGGTTTGTAATACTACATTCCCTTTAGGAGAAAACAGAGATTATGGGCTAATGAAAAAATAATGCACAATGAACTCTTCCATGGGGGAATTTCTGAAAAAATAATCTTAAAACCATAGAGGTATGTTGATGGATTTTTAGTTACACTACATATCATAAATGACCCAGTTTCCCAAATATAGCCAATTTTATCCAACCACAAAAAATTAACAAGTACTGCCTCACTCATTTCTCTTCTACGACCTATTTTATACCTCTCCTCTCTGTGCACAAAAATCTTACACAAAAAAGTAGTTTCAAGTAGAAACACTTTATTCAAAACATTTTAAACTGCAAGTAGCCTCATGGGCATTTTAATAAGGAACATTTATAATACAGATCTGACTGTAAGCTTCCAGCAGACCAAAAATAAGTATTTGTATTATTTTCCATATTATATTTAGCAGCGTCATGTAATTAAGTTCTCACTAAACGATGACTGTGTTAACAGGACCCATGCTATTATCTCATGTCTCCTAGGTTTGTAGTGTTTTCTTTTCCTTTAATGACATACAGCTCTGGTTTACACATAAGTTTTACAAATTCTGCTTTGATTTCAGGCATGCTTTGTTTTTAAGAATAAATTAAATAGCTGTGAGTCCATTAAGAAATCTCCCTTTGTGTGTGTGTGATCTAGTAACCTGACTTTAAGCCGAGGAGACCGAGGCCACTGAGATGTTCATAAATATATCCGGGGTCACATAACTATTGATTATTTTGGTTCTTTTCATAATGAAAACATTATTATCATTCTTGGTGTTCCTACAATAATTTTCCCTCCTTTCAGGACCTAAAGCTCTTTTTTGTTTTGCATCCCGCCTTCTTGCCCTCAGCCTCTGTGGAGAGGCAGATCCCTCAGAGTGAACAGACCCCAGCCCCACTGCCCATGTCATTCACAGGGGGTGCAGTCCCTAAACCCCACCGCCCACCCTGCTCTGAGGAGGGCCTGGGAACAGAGTCGCATCTCCGGAAACTAGCCCTCTCGGCAGAATCCAAAGGTCTCTGTTACCAGCAACTTCACTGGAAATGCCTCCTAATTTTCTGTTCTCGCAGTTCCATGGATAAGTGTCCAAAAACAAGGGCAAATCATGAGTATTCTGGACCACATTTCTTTGCCAGCCTAACGCTGCGTTTACCGCTAAAGCATTTGACACGTGGCCTGAGCCCGCACACTTCTGACAGGCCACCTGCCTTTGACGTCAGTGGGAGCTTGGCTTTCCTGAAGATAGAAGCAAAGATAATATTTGCAAAGTCTACTTTGCAAAATTCAGCTTTTCTCCCCCCTGCCGCAGATAGGATGGTAAATTGGGGGCCTGAGGAGCCAACACTTTCACAGGAGATTCTCCTTGCTGGGACCTCCTACCAAATCTGCTTAAATCGGTTTTTAAGACAACCAGAGAGCTGCTCCTTTAGGTCCCGAGCACCACAGCCTTCTGATAACATCGCAGCTACTGCCTCCAAGGACAACACCGGCCAGTCGTTTTTTTCTTCAAATGCCTCTGTTCCCATTCAGTGTATTTTACTCACAGTGCCAAACATGCACACCTGGAAACAGACTGTTTATCCATACCCAAACACAAATGTTTCCTAGCCAGCAAATACCAGCCCTTGTCAGAGCTGATGGGTCCAAAAGCAATCATCTGAGATACCCATTTATTAAGGGTGCGTCTTCAGGGTTCTCTGACCTTATTCACTTTGCAAAAGGACATTTGGGGACACTGTGCTTGAAAATAATCCACCACCCCGTTTCACTTGCTAAATAGTAGCAACTACTACGCTGGGAATCTTTACCATCACTCCGGAAGCTGAAACGCAGCTTTTCTCTCTAGAAATAAACTCAGAGATAGTCCAGGGGAAAACAGTGGGGCGGAGATAAAATCTTGAAAATGGTGTGTTAAGAGTTCTCTTTTCTTTTCCTCCCCGGACTTTGTGTGTGGACAGTGACTGCTGAAGCCCCTCCCTCTGCCACCCTGAATGTATAGCTGACTTTTGTGCCCGAGGGCCAGAGGAGATTTTTTTACTGGAGATGCAATCAGCTCTAACCAATCAGTAAGAAGGGTTAATCAGCTGATCGATTGGTCCCCGAGCAGGCAGGACCTGGCTCCTCTCTGACTGGCTCTAGCCTGGCCTTGGGGCAAGAGGTTGGGAACTTTTAATTATCCGCAGCAGCCACAGCGCTGATTGAATGGTCAATGGGTTCACTACTGAGGCGGCACGGCTTGAATAATAATAGAAAACAATGTGAATGCTGGCGCGGCATAACAGAGGGCCAGAAAAGGCACTTGGATGCTCAGAATGCACGTTAAGACGAGTTAATTACCTGGTAGAAACCAAATTTCAAAGGTCTGGAAGGAGTTTTATCAAAGTGTGGAAGGTGCTGGGGGAGAAAGCGAGATGGTATTTGCTTAGGTGACTCTTTGGGGTGTGACCATTGCTGGCTACACATTGTTGCCCCAGGACAAAGGAAAACTTGCTTATGCTGGTGGTTAAAAAATGATCACTGGAGGAAATTTGTATCTTGACATTTGCAGGCACTGTCAGGGTTTAATTATTTTTCATTTTGAACTTGCTTTACAAGAAATGCTCTTCCCTAGCTCCACGAGGTGTAGGATGTGCTCCTTCTGTGTGTATGTGGCGGGGAGGAACAGGAGGGGAGCAAGATTACATTATGCCAACAAATACAGTGTTCAAGCCTTCAACTTTGTAGTACAGAGACCCTTCCACTTTCCATTCCCTAAGCAGAATAACAATTCATTGACCCAAAAACTCACTGTAATATTCTGATCCCTCCTTTCTCTGATAAACAGTTCATTCGTGTCCATTCCTTTATCCCTTAAGATAAAACCATGAAGTGCCTCAGAATAAAAATGTATCTGTGTTCAAATCCTCTGAGGGCATAACAATGGGAGCAAATGCCCCAGAAGGGCAAAATAACCAGACAACGACTATGTGCTGGCAGGGAGGTTAGCAAAAGATGTAAGCAATTGCATAGAGCTGCTGCAAAGGATACATCTGGGGTCAGTTGGAAAAAAGGAAGGGAGGAAGGGAGGGAGGGAGGGAGGGAGAAAGATCAATTTGGCACAGATACTAGTGTTTGGAGCAGTGTCAAATAAAAGTCAACTAGAATCCCTTTTGAAGGTGTCAGCTGGAATCTTGATCAAGACCCTCATACTGTCAAAGATCAGAAATCATCCTATTTAAGCAGATTCCATGCTAAAAATTTTCCTTTCTTCAGTGATATCACATAAACATGGAGTGTTCATCAGGCTCCGCCAGAGTCATTACTATTTATATTACCATACCCTGGCTGTGTGCAGTCAATTCATAATTGTCCAGTTTTTCTAATTAATCACAAAAGATTTTTGTTTTGCCTGCAGCTAGTTCTGGGGTGACTCACGATGGCAAGCCAAAGCTCATACATCAAACACAGGCCCTTTCTCACTCTGGCCTTCTGCTGGGGAATGCTGCTCAGCGCTTCTGACCAAAGAGGCTCACACTGGGCATGTGCAGCCCCAGGCAGGGGAGAAGCCGAAGATCTGTCCTCTACTGTGTGACTTGTTATTTTTATCTGATGCTTGCATTCTCGGGCCAAATCAGATCCAGATAGCAAAGCAAGGTTTCTAAATTCAGAGCACTGCTGTTTCTGCTTCTCGGTCTCCCTCTCTTCTCTGCCTGCCTCCTCTTCTTCTTTTATCAAATTGTTCAAGACTGTAGCATTTCCAACAGAGAAATATGGAGACGATTTTTCATAGTCTCCTGTCCCTTCAAGGGTACCCTGTTATGGAGGCTAAACAACAAAAGAATGTCACTGGAAGAAAAAAAAAACACAGTTTCTGTATTTTATCCTGCCTAGGCCATGTAATGATGACAGCAGAAACATCTGTTACATATGCAGTTTACCTTACGGAAGGTCACCTGGGGGTGTTTCAGCCAGTGACCCACTGGAAAAAAGTGTCTGATGCAAATGACCTCTAAGTTACTAGGCAGGCGGGCAGAGCCACAGCCTGAATCAGGACAGTGGGTGCACTTTATACAGATGATCAGAGGGCCTGTTGGGGAAGAGCTAGCTGAAGACTGTTCTAAGTAACCTGCACCGCACTTGAAGAATTGCAAGGCAAGATCAATATCTTAAGAAACGCTCCTTTGATCACATTGCATCTGCATTTGGGGTGCCTCTGCATTGGCGTAGGGACAGCACAGCGACAAGAGAAATGCAGGCTGCCCAGCAGCCCTGTGTACCTTCCAGACTCCATCAGTTGTTTTGGAGATGGAAGACAACTCCCAGGCACTGATTTTATGTATTGATTACTGTTGCTGGTATCGTCTATTCATGAATCTTGTTGACATATTGTTACAGTCAGAATATTCCAGACAACACCAGGTATGCATGTTTCTTTGTGTAGATACTATTCGAAAGGCCACAATGCCCATCTCACCAACTCCACTTATCCTTTAGGTCTACCTAGATATCTGTCCCCACCAGACAGATGCATCTTTTCTGCACCCCCATAAGAGTTCATACTGCTTTTACCCTAGCATACATCACACAGTACTGCAGTTGCCTGTATACCAGCCTGGCCCCCACCCCCGCAGCACTGTGGGCACGGGGTGGGGTTGAGAGGGTATCACCGCATTTACCCTCAGCTCCAGCGTACACCTCCCTGAGCAGCTCCAGGAGAGAAATCTCTGAACAGAATAGACTTAACCATAAGATGGAAAGGTTATAGTAATTGTGAAGATGTTCAAGACTAAGCATAACTTTCTACAATTATTTTCCAAGTTATTTACCACTTTAAGGCTCCACCAACCTACAGACTCCCTCTCTGGTGACCTGCCTTGTTCAGAGCAGTAAGTCTCCCAGGCCAGCCCTGTATTCTTCACTTACTGGAATCAAAGCTGACGGTTTGGTTCATTTTGAATAACAATAACAATAAAAATAAAGAATGCTGTTATTATCTCCTGATTAGGGAGGGCCAGACAAACCTGTATTTGTGTTTTGCCTTTTGGCTTTTTTTTCCTTTCCGAAACCTATTTGCATATTTGAGGGGGGTATGGGGGGGGTCACCAAAAAGACAGCTGCTTGTTTGATCTAATTAATCTATTTCTCTTTCTCTACTACAAAAACACTGTGGAAGGGGAATTCCAGATCATCCTTGGATCTCTGTGGGGTAAATTCATTTTTCAGATAGGAAGGACTGGACTTTAACATAAAGGATGCCAAATTTACAAAGAACCCGAGGTCCCTAGGCTTTTGAACATCATATTAATTCACACATTTGTTTTGTGAGCACTGTACCAGGTACCAGCACATAATGGGTACTTGCAAAGAACAGAACAGGTGTGGCCTCTGCCTCTTTCACAAGAAACCAACACCCAGCCTTGCACATCTCCTGGGCAGACAAACCCACACAGGAAGTTACAAATCCAATGGGGTCATAAACGGATGATCACAGGCTGCCAGGGAAACGTGCAACCGAGGGAACTATGGGGGCGGGGGGCGGGGGTATCTTGCAAGACTTGGCGTGCACAAGTACCTTTAAAGCTGAGTCACGAGGGGTGATGAGATGAAAGTGCTCCACACAGGTGGGAATGAATGCACTGTGCTCCTTTTTTGAGGCCATGGAAGGGTGCTCATACCTGGGACAAGGACAGGATGCAGGCTTGCTTGCTAGAGGCTGGAGGGTCCCTGGGACACCATATGGAGCACCTTGTAAACCATAGTAAAGTTTTTAAATTTTGCCCCAAGGACATAAGGAGATATCAAAGAAAGGTTTTAAACAGGTGTGTTAAACTGCAATTTATTATCTGGTTGCAGGTGTGGAGAAGGAAGGAGGGGGCAAAAGGGAACACGGGGGAGCCATGCGGCAGCCCCTGTGAGGTCCAGGCGACAAATGATGGCAGCCAGGACTGGAGCAAGGACCGTGGGCCTGGAGGGCAGGGGGTGGGTTTTAGCAAGTCTGAGGAGTTGAGAGAAAACGAAGAAAAAATGAATAGTGAACCTTTCTGAAGAACTACAATGAGTTTTTTCTGCAGTTCCGGCACTCACCTCTGCTCTATCTAGTGTCCCTAAAACCAACTGTTGACCTTGAAAATGAAACTGTCAGTTATTTTTCAGCAGAAATGGGTTTAGTTGGGAGTAGCAGAGAATTGCCATTGGGGATATGCAAGCTACGGCAAAGCCATACTCAAGTCTCACAAATAAAAGACAAAGGTTATTTTATGGAAAAGGAAGAAGTTGGAAGGGGTTGTTTTGAATGAAATTGGAGAAGAGCAAGCCTTTGGGGTGATGCCCATCTCTCTAGCTGATTTTCTGGTGGTACATTACCTGTAGGAGATCCAATGTACATCCTTCTTAGTTGGAACCTGTAACCTATGATTCCTTCCTGTTGAGGATTCTTCTGTTGGGGTCTGCAATTGATGATTCTTCCTGTAATTGACGTGGAAGGGTAAGGTTCTCCTTTCCAACCTCCAGGACTCCACTTTGGTGAGGTTTATCAACTTTCACATGTGAAATTTAAAGCAATGAGTTTAGGAAAAATGAGTTAGGGATGAAACCAACCCTTGTTGCCAGCTAAAACACAAGACCTTATTTTCTAATTTACCTAGCATCTCTCTTGGCACCATGAAATGACACATCCACACATACTTGGAGCCAAAAGAAACTTTATGCAGCAATCTGAATCCCTCTATAATCCTGACCCCCCCACACCACCTTTCCCCCACCACCACCACCTCCCCCCTGCCACCCCGATGCAGGACTACCCCCTCACTTCCCTCTTCATTCAGGTGCAGCCAAAACCGAAGTGGCCTTGCAGGAGACCATCCTTCCCCAGACTTAAAATCTCCCCCTTGTTAAAATGGAGAAAAATGGAAATGGTATCGATTGAGTCCTCTACAAGTGTCATGAGAAACACTGTAAGAATAGGACAAGCCATATTGGACTCAGAAGGCACAGCCCTCCATAACCACAGGAAATCCTTATCAGAGAGCGGTCTGTGGCTCTGTCCTCTTCCACCCTCACCCTTAGAGACTGCAACAATGAACATTTTAATGGAGAAAATTACTGATGGCAGAGAATTACTCATTACAGATGGCCCTCAAAATATAGTCACCCAGAAAGGGAATTTTGTATCTATTTGAAAATTCTAGAACCAAAAATTATATTACCTGAGATAAAAACTTAGAAATTCGACTTATTACCATTTCTTCACTTATTTATAATCTCCTAGACATTTCTCCTTCTCCAGGAAAGAATTTTGAATTCTCAGGATGAGACTTTTTCTCCCCCCCTCCCCCACCCACAATAAAGAATAGCTACCCAAATGGCTTTTTTTCTAATGCTCACATAATGGGAGTGTGATGCTAATATTCTCTCAGTAGCTGGATAAAAGAGAAAATTCCCTTTGTACACTTTCTGAGCCCGGAAGAAAGCCCTGGAAAGCTGCAAGCATAGTTCATGGCCGGGTCTGAATATCTGAAAGCATATGCCTACCCGGCTCAACCAAGTTCTGGGTTCTGGGTTCTAGTTCTAGACTTGATATTAAGAGCGGGGTTCCAGAATGAGCCAGGGCTTCCTTCGATTCCTTCTTTCCCGAGTTTTGCTCGATGACCTAGATAGGAACTCGAACCCCTTCCTCCAGGCCGATGGGCCAGCGCAGCAGAGTGAGACTGTGCAGCACCCCGGAACGTTAAGTCAGCGCGGTCGCACGCGTCTCGGAGCTTCTGGTCAGGATGAGCACAGGCCTCTAAGAGCGCTGTGATGATCAGGCAGCACCACTCTCTAGAAGGAAAGAAAGCTGCCATTTTTCCACCCCTTGTCCTCCCTCCTCTTGCTTGCCATTCCTGTTTTCATTGTTACTTCCAGATTTTCAGTCAAAGGGATTTAAATACCTGATCTATTTGTAAGTACCCTCAAAATAAAAACCTAAGCCAAAAACAGCTTCAATAACCTGTGCTTTGAATGTGTCTCTTCCTGAAAAAGAAATTGAGACTGCAACACCAATCAAAAAAACAGTGTCTCATTTAAATGTCACCTCTCCTGCAACTCTTGGACACTTACAGATGAGTCAGATAAGGCAGGAACCTGAAAAATTCAAGTCACCTGAGTTCAGACCCTGTGACTTTTTACCCTTTCGATAAAGCTACAATTACTGGGAAACCTCTCAAAGACCCGTGTTCTGAAAGCAAGTCTCGGAATGATCTGTGAACGACGCTATGACAGAACCTCTGCTCTTCAGAGACTGAGGGAAGTGGACTGAGGTGGAGTTTTTGCTGATTTATAAGCACTAAATCGGATGAGGGTAATAGCAAATATGCTTATCTTTCTTATAACACCATACAAACAGCGGTCATTCTCCAATACCTGGAGGAGCATCTTACAACACACAGGTAATATAAGCAGCAGGAAAGGAGGTTGAAAGTGACTTTCTGTCATCCCCGCGTTAGTGGAACGCGTTAGTGGTAAGATGAATGTTGCGTCTTGAAATGCCTAGCATTTTTTTGCCTGCTATTATTAACCTTGCATGCTTCTAAGCTGCACGGGGTCCTGGAGAAAAAGGTTATAACAAGCGGATATTTGAGAGCACAGATTGCTATCCTAGGTAGGCTGAATTGTATGTGCTTCTTTTCACCTTCCTTTGTGCTTGAAATCCACGATTTTCATGCAACTGCTCCTTCTCGGTTATAAAAACTTCACAAAGGCAGCAGCCAATGGTAGTTGGTTCAGCACAATATTATTCAAATACAGTGCCTTAAATTATTAAACTGACGCTCCTCCAAGACAGGTGGCAAGTTTCCTCCCGAGAAGTACTGACTCGCTTGTTCCCAGTGCTGATCCTAACATCATAAGGGGCTTCGCGTTTTATAGCATCTTTCTCTCTTGGTATGGGCCCTACGCTCTGTTATTTGTTTTTATCAGACTAAGGAGGATATATTTTATCATAATGGCTTTAAATCCAATGCGTACAGGTCAACACAAATAGGATATTACAAGTTAAAGAACTGTACCTCGGGCACCATTTTATTAGAACTAGTGTTTACATCAAATAGTACATCATAAGTACTTTACATGAAGCATGGACAAATCATTTGCCTGAGGATTAGGTGTTGTGCCTTTGGAATATAATCCTTCTGTTGATTTTTTTCTTAACTGCCAAACCAAACATGGTCAAAGAAGTAACTGTAAAAGCTGAAACAGGAGTACATTTATCGTACATTTCAAGCAGAAAATAAAACACAGAGCCAAAACAACTGAAATACAGCAGGATAAATTGGAGTATCGCATGCAAGCACACACCTCTTTCCGCAGTGTCTACTATCTGTCCCTAAATTTGCTTTTCGTTACTGGAGTGCACCAGTTATATTACGTTCTCAAAGCATATAAGGTTGAAAAAAGAAAACAATACACAGCAGAAGCCAACCAAGACTCCCAAATTACCACCAACCTGGCATGCTCCTAAGTAATCCACCTGACTCCTCTCACCTAGTCCCCTCCCTAAAGGGCTGACAGTGAGGGCGAAACTCCTAGTGTCAGGACTTCCATGGCAGTTGATTTGACTCTCTCGGGCCAGAACCATATTATTTAAGATACTGTTAAAATGATTCATAAATAGGCATTGGGAATGTTTTCGAACTAGAGATTTGTTATATGGTTTCTAAAATACTATTCTATGGGGTCCATCCTAGAGGCAAGAACACCTTATTAAAAAAAAAAGTCCAAATGAAACATCACATTAAAGTAAATCTTTGCCTTATTCCAAATTCTATCAATGAAGATTTGCCAAGTAAGGGAACACATAAATGAACATAATATGGTAGTTAAGAATAGAGTCAAACTTCCTGAGTTGGAATCTTTGTTCTGCCATCTGTTAGCTGTTTAATCTTGGGCAACCTTCCTAATGCCTCTGGGCCTCAGTTTCCTGTAAAATGAGGATAGTAATAATACCTACCCCATAGGTGTTGGTGAATATTAAATGAGATCACCAGAAGGAAGCACTCTTTGCCTTTAGCATTAGCTGTAGGGCTGCATTAGGGTCTCTGCTTCCTATCTTCAGCTCTCTCTGAACCTGCTAGATTGTTTTTCCATCAGAGCAGATCTAGGCTGTATGAAGGACAATGCTGAGCAGAGAAGACAGTGCCTGAGCAGGCAGGAGCTCTCGTGAACTGGATACCTTAAAGTTCCCACAAGCTAACTTCTAATGCTTCTCCCTATATCCACCAGCTAAAACTATGCCCCCTTCACAGGTGTGCCAAGCAGAAACATGGGATATACAATGCTGCCGCTCTCTGTGGGTCCTCGGCAGACTTGGATTATGGAAAGAGTATGACAATTATTATGTTCCACATACTACTTCTTTTAATGGAGCAAAGATAGTAATCTTAATGGATAATTCGTAAGGGTCACAAACAATCCAACAGAATACAGTCAGGTTACTGAATACTTTCTCGGATTCATTAACTCACTTAAAACCTCTCTTGACTGCCTAATACACAGCAGGTGTACTTGGGACAGAAGTTGAAAGACTGAGGAAGCGCACTAGTAATCACTCCATCATCTGCTCCCTCAGTCATGCACAAATTCATTCATTTAACTCGCATTTATGGGCCAAGCACTGTGCCAGACTCTGGGGGGACACACCAAGAAATGGGGACAGATGTGGTGCCTGCATCCAAATTCTCAGTCCGTGGGTTTCTGAACATGATCAGTACCTTGGAAATACTCATTAAAGATGTACTGCTAGATTGTGTGATCTGAAAAAAAAAAAAAAAGATGTACTGCTCTCTCCTGGGAGAAATCACAGGCAGTCTCTATCAGCCATATCCAGATCTTATTTTTGGGTGGAGCTTTAATCCAACGAAGTCACAAGCCAGAGTAATTAAACATGTTCAGAACATGGACCCACTGCTCCGTCTGCTGCCAACACACTCATTCTCAGGTCTACTTTGCAATATCTGATCAAAAATATAAAGGAGAGGAGTCCTCATTTCAGAGATTCTGGAAGTCCTCAAAAAGATCAATCAAAAAACCTGAACAGTTTCCATAGGTCCAGTCTTTGTGGGTGTATCTCTATTTCTGAAAAGAAAAGGAAATATGTGAGAACCAAACTGGTGTTTCTTACCCACAGAAATGCCTAGAAACATCAAAAGCCAAATTCCATCATCTGCATATTTTCCTAAACAAAGTGTAGGAAAATCAGATGACCTGAGTGGTGTAAAGAGAGTGGGGTGAGATCTTTCTTGTACAGGTCGGTTCTGGAGCACTCAGCCCCTTTCCTGCTTCCGCGATCACCTTGTTTCTGATTTCAGGTAAATCACTTCCCTGCCTGAGCCCCATTTCAACCTGGGGTGCATTTAGGAGCGTACTTCTCATCGGCTCCAGGACATTGGGACAAGAGAACTTGGACACACTTTGATGGATCATAATGGGTTGTATTGGTCTTCAAGAACCCTTCATTCTATATATATATATATATATATATTTTTTTTTATGTCTGTAAGTCAAGACACACAGCAACACCGATGGCTTTTATTTTTCCCTTAAATTTCTACACTTATTTCTAAATTCCTTTCACCCACAAGTCTCCACACCTTTCAGAGTATCAATTTCATAGTGAAAGTGTTCAAAGAATATTCCAACCATTTAATAAATCAATTCCTCACCTGGTACTGTGAAAGAACCAGGAAATCTTTAAATATTTAAAACTTTCTGAAGCTGAGCAGTCAGAATTATCACAGAGTTCTTTTCAAATGCAAATATTACCTACCACCTTCTCCACAATCTTGATTCTGTTGGTAGATGAATTTTCTCAACACACTCTTGACGTTTTAATATAGAGAACATCTGTTGTTCTCAACCTTAGCCTTCTTCAACTGTTTTCTACAAGAGAAACATTATGATAATTAACATTATGTAATGTTTTTCTTCTACACAGATAAGAGAATTTTCTGGTATTAATCTCCCATAGAGTTCTCCGAAATGTCACAAATCATTTAGGAAATAGTTAGGAAGTGAATTTGTGTATGGAGCACATATACATCTCATTATGCAGAAATCAGATACTCTGAAATCCACTATTACAAAATTTAGAAACTAGAAAAATAACTCAATACACATAATCCCAAAGCTCCTTTTACATAATTTCAAGTGTGTTCAGTCATATATTCCAGTAAGCATGTCCCACCCCGTTACTTATTTATAAAAACAGATTCAGCAGTTAGATTCATTTCCATCTGGAAAATGGAGAAAATGCTTCATTCTGAAGCAGACACTTCCTTATTGTTGTGCATAACAAGCTTTGAGCAATCAAAAGAGCTGTACCTTTGCTGCCCATGGAAAATAATGAAATGACCCTTCAATCCAATGTGACTGTTCAGTTAAGAAATTTTTTTACTTGGCTAAAAAAAAAAAGAGGGGCAAACACTAGTAGGTAATTTAATGGTTTGAAATATCAAGTGTGATTTTAATGTACATAAATTCAGTTTTATAATGAAACCATATAGGCTTTGATACATACAAACTGATGTTAGGGAAAAAGTTTCGGAGTCCATCTGTTCCAAAAGGTGCTTGCACCTGCAATCCATCAGAAACTAGGGGCTTTGAAGTTTTATTCTAGCACAAATTTCAAGCAAATCACCCTCTCCCCTGAGCCACTTTGCTATTTGTATAAATTTGGATTCATGATTTTGCTGCCATGTTTGTTTTCTAGTCCGAATCCTCTGCTGCAAAGTGAATGGCGTGAGGGAAGGGCTAGTAGTTTATGTATCTTTGTACCTCCAGAGCCTGGCGTTCAATTACCATACATCGAATTCCTAACTGTGAGCCCAGTAACTGCTCTGGGTGCTGCCCTCATGGGACCTACATATATCCATTGCCCCATAAAGCTTTTAAGTAAGCTCAGTAGAATTTATTGCTGCCCTTGAAGCTGCCATTTCATCATTCAACTTTATTTTTACCAGCTCCTGTCTGATTCATGAGCATATTTATTTGTGACCTGAATATTTATCTAGTGACCTGAATGCCCACTGCCAGAGGCATGAAAAAGAGGCAGAGACTCCACGTAAGACCCAGGTTGGGCCTGCCTGCTAATGGCCCCAGGCCCCTCTGGAGAAGAGTGTTTCGAAAAAATTTTCTACAAGTCCCCATAACCTCCTTGGATATGCCCAAAACAGAACCTTAAGGCTGAGCATTCTCTGGCCCGAGGACTAGCCTACGTGTCTACAGCCCCACAGGGGAAAGTCTAGCACTTTCTTCTCTAACCTCTGACTCACCCTCTAAGTCTGAGCAAGTCTCCAGCCTTCTGGAGCATCCATTTCTTCCTCAGTAGAATGGGAATGAAGAAAATTCATCAGTAGGAATAATGACAATAGCCTCAACATTACTCACCAAAATGCAGACAAGATTTAAGGCAACTTTGTTAAGTATTTAGTGCCACAAAGAACAATTTTTCAAGAGGCCAGAGTGAAAGTGAAGACAATGGTAAATCCTTTCTTTCTCCCAAGAGAAGACTTAAAAAAATAAAAAACTGTTTCTTCCATTCCTCTGTTTTAATTCCCTTTTGAAAACATTCCCTTCTGAGAACCCCAAAGAACATTCAGGAGGGCAGTTATCCCCACTATGAAAACAGCATAACAGAATGGCAGACAGAAAGATTCTAGAGTTCTAATCCAACACCTTGATTTTACATATGAATCAACTGACAATGATCAAGATTATATGGTTTACAGAAAATCATAGGACTAATTAGTGATGAGCTAGAAGGAAGAACAGCATTCTTCTTAAATTATTTATAGGAACCTTTCCCGTACTTCCCTAGGATGGTAAACAATCTTTCTGAAAAATAATTTAGGCAGTCTTTTTCAATAGTCTTAAACATATGCAGGTAGGTTGATCCAGAAATTCCACCTCTAGGAATTTGTCATAAGAAAGCAACCAGAGAAATGCACTATGACTTAACCCCAAAGATGTTCACAGCAGAGTAATTTACAGTAGGAAAAATGAGAAACAACACAAATGTGCAGTAATAATGGGTTGATCAAATTAAAATGGTATTTGTGCAGGAAAAATGATACAAGTACTAAAAACTACAATGTAGTTTATGTTTTCAGCACACTAGATGAAAAGTGGAGGAGGCAAAACAATTCATGCAAAATCGATATTACTTAGAAAACTTGAACGAATATGAAGATTTGCTCAGATGGTACAGAGGCAGAGTGAAGGAAGCTAAAGTAGATGGTGTCGTAAGTATGTCATCTTTTGTTTAAATCTGCACGGTCTATGGTTTTAGGAACTTTAGAAATCTATAACTTGACATGCACCAGTTTTTTACATGTTTAAGCTAAAATCCCCAACTGGAAAGGCATGTCCCAACAATGAATGAAAAGGGGAATAAGGGAGAGGAATGAGGATTGGTGGGAAAAGGGAGTGGTGAGCAGGGTGTGACCAAAAATGAGAATCCAGATAGAGATACGAGCTGCATGGGGTGGAGCCCCGAAGATGAGCAAAACACATCTGATAAACTCTGACCCAGCTATTTCACGCTGAGACATCCAAGAGATAACAGGGGCACGTGGAGACGTGGAGCAGAAATGGGAATTAAAAGTTCAAGGATGATTTAACAAGAGGGGTTGAAGTGAGATTACCAAAATGGAATAATTGAAAATCTGGATGATGAGAAGAAGGCATTCTTTGCAAGGGATTCTGAATGTCACAGAATAGAGTTACAATGATGGCAATTTTATGTCTCTGTGGCACTATAATTCATGAAATGAATGAAGCTTAACCAACGTAGTATGTCCCAGCAGGTATAGTAGAATGTCTGTCATCATCCACCTTCCACTTTTTTCAGGATGATGTCATGAATATATATATATGTATGTATATGAGCAAGTGGAGTCATAGAAGCAGATCACAAGAACAGAGTGAATTAGGATGTGCAAAGTGCCTAGCACTTAACAGACTTTCAATAAATACCTGCTTTTCCGCACCCAGCCGTCTGTGCCACTGGCTGGCAATAGAGGGAGAAGAAACCAAAGTCTAGAAAAGAAAGAGAATAAGGCCACCCAGCACATCCTAACTTCCACTAGGTTCTACACTCACCGTGGTTTTAATCCAGATGTACTTCACTTTTGGCAAAGGCTACGTAGCACCTCATACTGCCTTCATCTGCTGCACTAAGCGAAATGGATCTGTTGGTTTTACTTAAGATCTGGCCCTTTAGAGGGGAGCCAGAGGATTAGTTGTATATCTAGGTCATATTTGTGATTTCCCAACACTCCTACTTTCTGATTCTAGAAAATACACATCTGACATCAGTGACTATAACCAAGTGATCACCCCCTGCCAATTGCTCACCGTTCTATGTACCTCCACCCATTCACTCTACAATAACCCAGAGTGGCCCCAAGACTTAACCAAACCATCTGGGTCAATGCACTGAGTATGTTTTTAGCATAGGTGTCTGGCCAGACCACTTCAGGCTGTGTTCCCAACTAGCTTCTTTGAAACACTAGCCAGGATTAGAAACATAGGTTCACAGATTTCCAGCTTAGAAGACTTTATCAAAATATTCTTCCAGGAAAGTAGTCCATTCTATTTTCCATATTCTGACTGCTAGAAAGTTCATTTTTCCTCACAAATTGAAACCTATTCACCCACAACTTGAGTTTATCGATCTTGTTGCCATTCTTGAACCACGTAAAACAAGCTTCAGATTCCTTCTTTTCTTTCATATGCTCCACAGTCAATAATAGATGCACAATAAGCAGGATTATTATTCATTTTCATAAACTATACCCCTAACAGAAGTATACTCTACAAGCACAAAAAGTTTAATAATAAAAGGACTATTACATACCAGCTTAGAAAACTTCTATATCCCAAATATCCCCAAGATGAATTCTAAAAAGCAAATCAAATGTGGAAAAAGAAGAATGACAAACATCAAAAGAAAATAAAGGTAAGGACAGGGAATTTCGTTACCCATTTTTCCCTCATTTTCATATTTGAGCATGTTTTTGCTCAAGAGATTTTATCGGACAATAAATGGTAAGCCTGGCTGCCACAATTCAATAATGAATGCTGTTTCTGCATGTAGAAGAGAGACAGCAGCCCGATGCCTTTCCAAGTAGCGCAACTATGGCAGGAGTTTAACCCACAACAGGTGCTCCAGAGATAGGTATGGTATGATTTTATTACCATTATTACTAATACTAATATTTTTATATGTGCCATAGTTTATATTTTCAAATCATTTTCATTACCAATATCTCATTAGAAAAAGAAAATAAAGCAAGCATTATTAACTCCATACTTCCGATTAGACCTCTGAGACCAGGAGAAATTGGGTAACACATCTAAAATCAGAGCTTAGAAAAACTCATTGTTACTCTTCATGGAATCTATGTGGTTTTTTTTTCTTTCCAGTTTTATTGAGATACAGTTGATGTCTATTGCACTGTATAAGTTGAAAATATATAGCATAATGATGTGACTTCATATATCATGAGATGATTGCCACAATAAATTTGCATAACATTCTTTTCATGTAGATACAAAACAAAAACCAAAAAGGAAAAAAATTTTTTTCCTTAAGATGAGAGCACTTAGGATTTACTCCTTTAAAACCGTCATATGTATCACGCAGCAGTGTTAACCATAGTCATCATGTTGTACATTACATCCCTAGGACCTCTTTATCTTATAACTGAAAGTTTTTGCCTTTTAACCACCTTCGTTCAAATCTCTTCCCCCTAACCCCTGCTGGTTCCACAACTCTTTTTCTATGAATTTGTTTCTTTGTTTGTTTTTTAGATTCCATATATAAGTGAAATCGTACATTATTTGTCTTTCTCTAACATTTCATTTAGCATAATGCCTTGAAGTTTCATCTATGTTGTAGAAAATAGCAGGATTTTCTTCCCTTTTGTGGCTGAATAATATTCCTCTGTGTGTGTGTGTGTGTGTTGCAACTTCGTTATCCATTCATCCATCAATGGACATTTGGGTTGTTTCCATGTCTTGGCTATTGTTATTAACTCTCTCTGAACACAGGGGTGTAGAAATATCTTTGGCATAGTGTTTTTGCTTTCTTCGGATATATTCCCAGATGTGTAATTGCTGGATCTTAATGTGGTTTTATTTCAGGACCTAAATTAGTGGATTCCTTGAGGAAGTGCACCACCTCCCAAACTCTCCAGGTGTTATAGACTGAATTGGGTGTCCTCAAAAATTCATAGCTGTAATCCTAACTACCAATACCTCAGAAAGTGGCTGCATTTGGAGGTAGGGTCTTTAAAGTGGTAACTCGGGTTAAATCAGGCCATTGGGGTAGACCCTAAACCAATCTGACCAGTGTCCTTATAACAAGAGGAGATTCAGACACACACACAGAGAAGACCATATGAAGAGACACAGCAAGGAAGCAGCATCTATAAAGCAAAGAGAGAGGCCTCAGAAGGGACTGACCCTGCTGACGCTTGGACTCTGCCAGTCTCCTGAACTTTGAGAAAACACATTTCTGTCATTTAAGTCACCTAGTCTGTGTTACTTCATTATGGCATCAAATTATGAGCAAATTAATATCAGGTCCTCTTGATTCCAAGCTCCCTATTGTAAAGACTCTCGTTGGCAAGTTCTGTGAGCTGCAGCATCGCCAGCCAGTCCCCTGTAGCCCTGTGCTTTTTTGTGTTATAATGTGGGGTCATCAGAAGAATATAAAGTCCATGACCCTTGCCTGTCAGCCACGCTCCCACAGCAGTCAGTGCTGGCTATGGATGCACTCAGGACTATGACTTCACCCCATCTCCCCAGCTCAAGTAGGTCTCGTTGAGATACCTGGTTTTCTACAGGAAACGCCAATTTCTACAAGTCCATAAGTGTAACTACACATAATGGAGAGTAGTGATGGAAAAGTCGAGTGGAACATCTCAACCTATCGTTTTTCAAATGGAGAAATCACACACTAAACTGGAATCTACAGCAAGAATCAAGGCATTAGGATCTCCCACATCATCTGATTTAAGATGACCATTCCACATCCTGGCATTCAGGCACACAACAACATCTAAACTAACTGTTCACTTCTAAAAACCAATTACAGACACAGATGTTTTGTTTGAACAATAAAGAAAACTGACCAGCTATACCTGGTATGAAAGCATAAAATGATCTTGAGTTCTGCCACTTGGCATGGACTCTACATCATCACCCCTCATAACTAAAACTAGGCTTACATTCAAACTTTCTGTGTTGAGTTGTGTCCTGAAATGCATCTTAATCACTGATGGAATTATGTAACAGTATGCAAAACAGTTATGACATTATGCAAAACAATGAATCTTCTGGCTGGTTTATCTGTAAATAATTATAAATGTTTATTGTAAATGTGAGTTCCCCTTGAAGAGGGCACAAGTGTTGTTCTAGGGCTTCTTTGAATAATTAGCCCAAAGTCTCTAACAAAGTTGTACATCTGGTGAAGAAGAATCTGTGTTTGATTTGAACACATGGTCACTACCTGGTAACTATCTCTTTAAGCACCAGGTCTTCCAACAATTTGGGGTAAACACAATTTTGAGATTCATTTATTCCCTTCTACTTAGATCTGACTGTCACATTAACAGCTTAACTTTTCAAGATAATTAATTTAAGTGTGAAAAGAGACATGCAGGGCATAGATCCTGGATAACCAGGGACGTATGGTCCTAACAAGCCATGAGACAACCACAAGTGATTATTATGTCAAGCTGCCTTGACATTTTTTTAGATTTTTTTTATTGGTTTCAAGTGTGTGACATAGTGATTTGCAGGCTTCCTTGACATTATCATTCCATAATTATCCCAAGTATTCCCAAACCTGATGGATACAACACATTCAAACTCATGTCCTCCAGGAAAACTTTTCCTCATGCCTTCTTCCCCCCACTGCTTTTCTTGTAGCTGACCTTTGAAGGGAACGTTTTCCAGGAACTGATGAGGGTTTATTGAGCCCCTGCTGCTGGTATGGCCAAAACTCCTCCTTCTTTGGGGCTTACAATATAGTTTTAAAGAGATTCTCATCACATCTGAAATTTTTCAAAATTTTTAAATCTTGTGCAATATAACGTAACGATTATGCAGCATGTGTGTCTATCACAAGACTGTACCACCTCCATGAGGCCCAGGTACACATCTACATTTGCTCATGTTTATGTTCCCAGTATTTATAACAATGGCCACCCGTTTGTAGTTATGCATAAATACATTTGAATAATATATATATATAATAAGATGTAACAAGAGTCCAGGGAGAGGGGACATCAATTAAGAGCAGAGTCACAGGGGTGATGGCATAGAGGATATGACCTAGGTCTGAGAAATTCAGTTTTTGCACATGGAAGCCTGAACAAAGATGAAGAGGGACAAGACATAAGAGGAGAAGCCCACAAGTATTAGACTCATATTGGCCCCGAGTCTATTTACTCCCCCACATTTTCATCGTCTATCCGCCCCATAAGGGGTTCATTCATGCCGCTCACGGTGCACCATCCATCCGGACATGCTCCTCCTCGCACGCCCGCCTCTCTCTCTCTCCCTGCCATCTGGAACTTGTCCGGACAAACTCCCAGCCGTGGGGAAAGCCAGGCCTCCGTCTGCCCGGCATCTGCCCTCCAGCTGAGCGTGCCCGGAGCAAAGCACACAACCGCAACAGGTTTCACTGGAAATTTAGATTCTGTTCTAAGTTTATGAACTGAAATCTCTTGACTCCTCTCTTTCCCTCCTACTGTGCATCCCATCCATCGTCAAGTTCTTTATCAGTTCTGTGTGACATGCCCGGAGCCCTACCACCTCTCCCCACCCCCACTGCCGTCTCCACACTTCAGGTCACCAGCAGCTCTTACTTCTGCTCTACACAGCCAAGCAGCTGTCTTCCTACATCTCTCTTTCTCAACAGCATAGCTTTCGCAGAGCAGCCGGCGTAGTTTTTCTCACTATAAATCCGATTTCCCTGCTCCCTGTGCAACTCCCTCCACTGAGCCCCACTCCACTTTAAAAAAGAAGGCAAGGTCCTTGGGAGAGCCGACAAGTCCCTGCGGCCTTAGCTCCTGGCTGCTTCTCCTCATCCCACGCGTCTCCCCCTGGGTCACTCCTCTCCAGCCACGCTGACATTCCTGCCGTTCCCTGACCAAACTTGGCCCTTTTCCACCTCTTCCTGCAATGTTTGCCACCCAGGTATTTGCTTGCATGCCCTCTGCCCATACGTTCCTCCTCAGAGCAGCCTTCTCAGCCTCCCCCCATCACCCTCCACTCCTCTATTCTGCCTGCTTTTCTTCCCAGCATTCATCCCCTCATGAAGCTGTCTACATTTTTTTAATTTATTCATTTTTTATTTATCTGTCTGCCTTTCTGGAATATATACTCAATAGAGGAAGGAAACTGTCCTTGTTTTCTTTACCTCCATGCCAGGCCCAAGATGCGGCATCTCAGAAATATCAGTGAGGAAAGGAAGGAAGGAAGGAAGGAAGGAGGGAGGAAGGGGGGGAGGGAGGGAGGAAAGCAAGTTCTTTAGTATCAGATCATTTCCAGAATCCATCAAACTAAACTATGCAGATGAAAAGCGACAACTCCGTGTTAGCAACTGCAAAACAGCTGTCGTGAACCTGAAGTCAATAGATTTCCTGCTCTGTCCCAGAGTTCAGCACAGCTCCTGACTTGGCTTTCTTGAAATTAGATTGTGTGGTTGCCAGACCGAGATTCCCATCTAACAGGTGCATTGTTTGAATGGATTCAGGCTATATGCTGCAACAGGTATCTGTCTTAGAGGACAGATATGTTAATGAAATTGCTTTGACCTCCCCAGGGCACTTGAGAATGTGAAATCCTGGAGATCAGGATGCCCAACCCACTATTACCTGCAAAATAAACTGCAAACATAGGCAAAGTAAATTTCCTCTTTTTTGTGAGACCCTGTGCACAGCAAGGAGGTAACAGTGTGGCCCACAGGACCACATTCATGGAGACAGGAGAGCATGGAGAATTGGAGAATGACTGGATTGTTATACAAACACACCTGGGTTCCTGGTTCAAAGCTTTTATTATGCATGTCATCCCCAAACTAAGAGCAGTCAATACAGTTTCCATTTCTCAGCCTGGCACTCAATCGTCTCTGTCCCTTCCCTGAGAAGATCCTTCTTGCCACCATCCCCACCCACCCCTTAACAGGCTGACCTCCTCACAGTTCCCTGCAGGAAATACGGTTGCTCTTCCTTTAAACTATGGGTCAGATTTTACCGTCTTTTGATTCCCCTTCTCCTTCTGTGCCCCAATTCAAAAGCCCACCCACTGTGAGGGTTTTTAATTTTTTCGTAAATTTTCTAGGTATTATTATTATTTTGTTTTCATAGTTGTTAAGAACTGCTGTCCTGCAAGTTAGTCTCCGGCCTCTCGTCTTTCTGCCTGGGGCTGAACTGACCTTACCTGTCGCCAGCCTCCCACCATGCCTGTTGTCTGTACAGGTATCTCCCACTTATTCACAGCCAGCCTTGCATTACTGCCAACACCACTCCCTCGTGCGCTGATCTTTCTGTGCACTTATGAGCAATTGGAGAATGGTCATCATGTCTCCCGGCCATTAGGTTAGGCATTTAGATCCCCCTAAGGATCACACTTGGAATACATTTTCTACAAATCTGTTAATTGATTTATTTATCTTATAAAAGAGAAATTTGCAGTGTCATTGCAATGATTGCCAAAGTCCTCATTATTGATAGAAATTTCACTTAGACTTAGTATAATCAAACATTTACAGTTATCAAAGGAGATGGCATTGATCTGTGTGGACTACATCTATCTACCTTTGGTTAATGTTAATCAAGTGAAAATTGCCATTTTACAAACTGCCCTGAGAGCATCTTCTGTATAGCAACATATTTCTGCAAACACGTGCACAGAACTTTCACTCTAGGCTCATCCATATTGACTATACATGTGTGATATCAGCCTGGTTCCCACTGTTCTTGCTCACACTTTAAACAAAGTGCTGGAGTAGAGGGGTGCAGCTCCAGCTGGGGAGCACACAGAGGTGAATAAGCAGCCTGAGGCAGCTTGGGGTGGGGGGCTGGGAGCCACTTCACAGAAGACAGGATTCTTGGGTCCAGTTTTGAAGGGTGATAGCACGGGAAAGGGTAGGGAACACAGTTTGCCTGGAGTGTTGGTACCCATTCTGGAATTCCCACAAACAAAGCAGCACAAGTTTTCAGTGTGAGAATGTGGGGAACTATAATAACTCTATGGGCCATAGTAAGGATTTAAAGAGTTTGGACTTGACTTTGTAGAGCATCAGAGAACCCATGGAGGTTTTAAGGGTTTCGGTTTTAAATAAATTATGTTGACAGAAGACTGGAGAATGAACTGGAAGGCAAGACGTGGGAGGGAGAAAGAGACTAGCTGGATGGGTGCAATGGTGCAGGTGAAAGACAGGGAGCTTCCTGGAACCTGGAGGAGAGAGGGAGCAGGACGTCAGGTTTGAGAAGCACGTCTAAGAGGAATCTACGAGTGCGTGCTGTGCATTGTCTTGCAGGAAAATCTTTTGTGAGTCATTAGATGTGGAGGCTGAGGAAGGGTAATGAATAAGGATGACGCTGAGGTTCTGGTCAGAGAGACTGCCTAGGTGATGACAACATTACCCAAAGCAGAAGCGGGGGCAAGAGGAAGACACTCTGCTTGGGGGAGGAACACATGACACTGGCGGTAAGAGTGCAGCAGAACCTCAGGAGCTGATAACTGGGAGAAGTCATGGATGGAGACAGATAGAGTCAAAGCCATGGAAACTGATGAAGATGAAGCCATCCAAAGAAAGCACACAGAGCAAGAGAAAAGGTGTCCTCTTTCAGGAAATTTAGCAGTTTACAAAGCAGAGAGACAGAGAAGCATCTGGAGCTATGTTGGTAGTGGGATGGAAGACTGTTCTAGATTTAAAGAGACAGAAACATTCTCATTGGCTAAGTGGAAAGAGCTAAAGGAGACAGAGCAATGAGATATTACAAAAAAAAAAGGTGGTAACTGAGCCGATGGAGGGAAGACAGCTAGCAGGTGACAGTAGAGACAGAGGCACAGAGTCCAGGCAGCAGGGGGTTTCACCTTACAGATGAGGGGGCATGCCATTTCTCTCAAAGGGGAGAGATGGGTTAACAAGTAACAGCTGGGGAAAGCCAGGTTGAAAGTGGGCACTGATGCTTATCCCAGTGGTCTCTGTCCTCTGGAAGAGGAAGGTAGTAGAATCTGTGAAGAGTGAGGTTAACAGGTTTGAGGGAATTGGAGAGCTTTCAGAGTGGCAGCCTTGGGATACAGGAAGGGAGGCCATCGGGGAAATGAAGATGGGAGTTACCAGCACAGGAGGACCAGCATTTATTAAGCACCAGTTACTCTATGCAGGCAATATTCTCTCTCTTCTGCAAGAGTTGCTGCACCCAAGGAAGGCTGGAGATCTTAATGAGCTTGAAAGTGTTGTTGAACCTCTCGGTGTCCCATTGCTTCATCACTGATGACCTCAGAGCTCCTTGGGAGACGATGGTGGCAGTGGCTGTGATGTCTGACTGTGACCCTGCCTATTCACCACCTCCTGCAAACAAGAACAGGACGGCAGCTCTGATGTGCTCTGTGTAGGAGACAAGAGGGAATTCTGTCCCCTTCCTGCCTTCGCATTGCATCTTTGCTTCCTCCTCCTCGACCCTGCTGGCTCGCCCAGTTCCCATCAATTTGGGATGTGATTATCAAGAGAAAAGGCTAAAAGTGATTATCAGCAAGAAGAGAGAACTTAGAGCTTTCCATTGTTTTGTTCTGAACAGTGAATAATCATAGCTAGCATGTGTCAACCCTGGGCCAGGTAGTGTTCGATACACTCTAAGTGTATTAACTCACTTACGTGTCATAATAACCCCATGAGATGAGGCACCAAAGGTCCCATGAAACAGAGACTAGTTTTCTCATACCTGTTTCACAGAGCAGAAAACCACGGCACAGAGTTCTCCTAGGTGACACTGCACAGGGTGTAAATCATAGAATTCAAAACCAGGCAGCCTGGCTTCAGTCTCTGCTTCTTCATTTACTCACCATACTGCCTTCCTGTAAGAGAGCTAAATGTGGGAAAACCTGAGACTTACTTTTAGAAAAAGGCCCTTAGAAATAATCTAGTCCATTCCCCCCTATCAAGCAGGAATCCTTCTGAAGCTTGGACAATTCCAGACGTGACAGGCAGCCTGTTCCCTGGCCACATAGCTCCACCTGGAACCAAACCTGCCAAAACCCTGTTACTGGCCCTGCCTCCCTTGGGAAGCCCAAAGGCAATGTAGCTGTAAAGTTAAGGAACCTCACCACCCCCCTGGCAAATCACTGTCCACTACTGGACAAGCCAGAGAAGGGCCATTTCCTCAGCTGAATGGAGAAAAAGGGGCCAACATGACCCTAGATGAGGGAGCGTCAGTGGGGAGACAGGCGAGGGCGAGTGTGGCTTTCAGGGTGCTGAATCCCTGAAGCCAGAGAGCGTTGGCCTGCCTGAAGCCACCCAGAGGAAGACACTTATGCCTGACCTTGGGACATGCTATCATCGAATCAGAAAATGTCTGTAAGTCAACATTTGTGTAGGCTCAGAAACGGGCACACAAATAGACTTAACTCTCTAAAGCCCAACTGTTCTGTCAATAATTCATAATTCATAATTTGTTTCTGAAAGTAACTTTGGAAACAGCTTCTATGCCCCTTATTCATTAAGCATACATGTCTAACCCTTGGTTTTCCTTTGGGCTAGGAGATTGACTCACTGTGCCCTTCAAAGCTCGGACTTCTGTCAGCTTCTCCTAGACCCCGATGGAATCTCAGTGGGTCTGTTCCGGTTTCACTCTCCTACCATATGGGCTGCACTCACCTGAGGAGAGGGAGGACGCTGGGTCAGACAGAGTGACATTGTGCCTGGGGAGGGAAGGCCCGGAGTGCGGCCTGAGCGGTCAGCCTCCGCTGGCCTGGGGACCCCAGCCCAGGATGACTGTCCAGAACCAATGGCAGCTCTTTCACCAACCATGTACCGGGGTTGCACCCATCAGCGTGTTGCTACTTCACACTCCGGGGTGTGTGCATCTGGGAAAGAGAACGAGCAAGCAGAGACAGGACTGAAAACTCAGGAAACTATAAATAAAAAAGAGAGCATGAGCCAAAACTTGTTCACACTAAAGGAAATAAACATATGGAATAAATTATTGGAACAAGCAGCTAAGGCGAAGGGCAGAAATGAGTTCAACAGATATCTGCTTGGTTTGCTAGAAGAGGAAAGCAGCAAAGATAAATTGGATAAGAACGGAGTTAATAGGAGGGTTTTGCCTTCTTATGATTCATTAATTCGAGAAAAATTGTGTTCGGCACCTACTAAATGCCAGACACTGTGCTAGGTCCCAAGGATGAAAAGATGAATAAAATGTGGCCCTGCTCTTAAATTTCTCACAGGCTAGTGTTTTAATTGCCTAAAGTTTTCCTGGTTTTAGGGTCCTATTAAAATTTCAGCAGAACACATGTTTTAGGCATCTCAAGACATGTAGGATGTGGTAATAAAACTAATTTCCATCTCTTGCATGCTTTGATGCATCATTTTCAAACAAACACCACTTCCACAGTGGGAAGGAAGAAACCCAGAAAGCTCATTGTAGTGGGAGCTCTTTAGTTAGTCACCATGGGGTGGGACTTCAACTTTTATGCTATAGTGGAAATAGCCCAGGCTTTGCAGCCAGGAGGAATCCAGATTCAGCCACTTACTGACCATGAAACCTCAAAGTAGAATTTTCAAAATTTCAAAATTTGGCGACTGAGAGACAATTCTCCATGGATCTCTTGAGGTTCTGTACATCTTGCAAGACACTAGCTGTCCTTTGTTGCAGACCGTCTTTGCAAGGATGTTTCCGTAGTGAGCAGCCTCAGGAGAGAGTGCTAGTGTCTCCCTCTGGAGAAAAAGAAGGGAGACATGCAGAACATTATGAAGGGTTCAGGGGCCCCTGGCTTAGTATAATGCTTGTAGCCTCTGGGGAACTGGGGCAAGGGTGACTGTCACAGATATACTACTGCATGCTCTTTGCTGTACCATAATCATAAAGTACCTTGTCTCTGACCCAGAAATCTTATGTCTTCTGCCAGCAGTCATGAAACAGTGGCAGGCTAACTTGTTAGCTTGCAAGTAGGGGGAATGTAGGCTTTTCATGGGTTTTACATTGGCTTTTACGTAAGCATATAGTAAGCCCAAAATCAAAGATTGATTTCCCTCATTAATGAAGTTCATAATAAGGTGGTAAAGAAAGTCCTCAGAGCATATAAAAATAGACATTTATTTACCCTTTAGGAAAGAAATAGGGCAAAAATTTAGTTAAATTAGATACAAATCTGGGTACGGTCCTATTGGCCGATATAACTACAACCTTTGGGGTATTCTTTTATAATGGAAACAATTCACTTGCAATTCTACTGGACAAAAATAAGCTGCAATTTAGCAATCTACGAATTAACAAACTGAATTGCAATTTCACAAAGGCTGGACCCTGATCCTAGGAAATAGTCAATCAAAGTCAATCACAGGTACCTTCCCCTAGAGAATGAAATGACCTTTGGGTGGGCCTGTTAGTATTTCCGGTGATCCAGAAAAGACAGGTAGGTAGTCATCCTTTTGTTCATTTTCCAGTTTCAGATTATTTTTTCTTACCACTTTAAACAAGTTATCTAAGTTTCTCTGGAGTTCAGTGTCTCTATCTATAAAATATAAAAAATAATACACACCTTTAAGGGCAGTTGCATGGAGGAGAAATAGTACATACAAATTGGCACAGAATAGGTGTTAAATTAAAAGTAGCTATTAGGAGCAGTAATCATACACAATTAGATTCCCCTAAATCTTTCCTCCCTAGGCTGCCACAATTTCTTATGCTCTGAGACTAAAAATGTGTCTGTGTCCTAACTGAAAAGCTGGTTGGAAGTAGGAGAGGGGTAAGGAGTTGGCATATTCATTTTCATAAAGATATAGTCTGGCTCAAAAAGTCATGGCATGTCCACTTATGTCTTAAGCAATGTTTTAAAGACAATTTGAGCAAGAAGGCCTGAGTCTCAGCACATTGTGGGGTAACCTGTCCTTTTTGCAATTTGGAAAGACCCGGTGCAGGAGGGAAAAGAGCAAGATTTGCTGTCCTAAGAAATCTTGCCCCACAGCTTGGTCAGTAAGAATTTGTCCAAACCCAGTCAAACAAGAAAACCTAAACTAGCCATTCCGGACCATAATAGCAGCTTTCTGTCTGTCCTTCCTTTGGTGCTCTGCCACTAGGGGGGCCAGAGGTCACAGGTAAGCTCTGAGAACAATAGCCTTTAACCTCCAAGGGTTAACTTTCCCCACCGTGCCATCCAGCCCTTCACCCCTGTGGTAGCATAAGTCTATAACTATGAATTCTCAGCAGAAAGTCCCCACCCACACTGGGAAGGCCAACCCCTGCTAGTAACCTAGTATTACTCCTTGCCTGATGAGGAATATTTGTTTTTCCATTACAGAAACATGCATAGTTCCCATGGGTGCTGATGGGACTTCCCCACAGACACATAAAAGAGAACAGCACCTTGATTTTGACAGATGGAACCTGCTACTGAACTCAGACATTATCTCATTAATTGCCTTCACATCCCTATGAAGTGACTAAGGGCCAAGTATTACGATGTCTAGATAAAGAAATTGAGCAATATGTCATGTGTGACATAAAAAAATGGGCCTTTTATAGGGAACTGAGTTGAAATCCCCTGGCCTCCAAGAGCTGTGCTGTTCACTACTGTAGTCACTGGCCACATGGGGCTCTTAAGCACTTGAGATGTGGCTGATCCAAAGGAGATGTGCTGTATGTATAAAACACACGTCAGATTTTGAAGACTTACTATGAAAAAGTAAAACATCTCATTGATAATTTTTATATTGATTACCTGTTGAAATGTAATACTGTTGTTGGAATATTAGTTTAAATAAAACAGATTATTAAAATTAATTACATCTCTTTACTTTTTTATGTAGCTACTAAAAAAATGGTACATTTGCAACTTGCATTATATTTCTGTTGGCAGAGCTGACTCAGAATCCAGTGAACTCCTTTTTGACCTTTACAAATAGTCTCTGATTCCACAGGAAAACAAAAAACATGGAACCAAGAGCCCTACATTCTAGTCTTGCCTCTGCCATAACTAACTAGCAAGCTATGCAACCTTGCTTAAATTTCTCTTCTCATTTCTATGACCTTCGATTTCCTTTCTAGTAAAATTAAAGTTTCAGACGATGAATTCCAAGAATCCCTTCCAGCTTTGATAGCTAATAACTTGGAAATTACTCTACCTTCTCACTTCTAGATCCTTACCAAATTCCAGATGAGGTCTCAAATATTCACTTCTAGAACAAGATGAAGAGATCTGCTCTTCTTTAAGGGTCTGCATCTGTTCTATTCTGAGTAAGCTCCAGGTGAAAGGATTGCTGAACAACCTTTCACCTGGGGGAAATGTTGCATTAACCTCTGGGGAAGCACGTGCATCCACAAGTTTGGCTACACGACACTCTAGGATCCAATCACCAGGCTTCTGTATCAATCAGGACAGCTTCGGCTCTGGTACATTACAAACAACCCCCAGATCTCTATGGATGGCTCAAAAAAGGATCATTCCTTATCATGCTAGTATTACTCCTTGCCTGATGAGGAATATTTGTTTGCTACCGTCTCAAGTATTGCCAGTTACTATTCCAGAGGAAAAGTGTACACTAGAGGGTGTCACATAATTATGTGGTCCCGCTCAGAGGTAACTGAGGTCACTTTTTCAGAATTGGTCACATGGCCCCACCCAAACTGCAAGGGAACCAAGAGATGCGGTCCTCTTATGTGCCCAGAATGTGAAGAGCCAGAAATGTTTGCTGCTTAGACCTATGATCATCACTTGCCCCCAGATTGATCCTAAACTTACCCAGTCTCTGTAAGTATGACTGTGGATAAAATGAGAGTTCCTGTGGCCAGGATTCTCACCTGCCCGTGGCTGACTAGCTCACTGCACACCTGTGGGCAATACATGGCTGTTGACTCTATAAAAAGAGCTCCGCCCAGTGCTCTGTGTGCGACACGGTGTCAGGGCTGGAAGGCTGCAGAAGAGCAGAGCAGAGGCTGGAGTGGTGGCAGTGCCGAGGACAGAGGCCCAGAGGACGGCTGTACAGGAGGACTGTGCAGAGAGGCCTGGAGGACGGCTGTGCGGGACGGCTGTGCAGACAGAGGTGCCCAGAGGCAAGGGCAGAGACCAGCTTGCTGCATGCAGACTCGCTCTGAGTGAACGGGATTTTAATGACTGACCTGCCACCTGGAAATAAAGTTGGGTATAACCCTTTCACCCCAAGAACATTTTGCTGTCATTTTCTCTGGTCACATAGAATCCATAGCGAACTTGCCCGGGGCTGAAACCCATTGGCAAGACAATGACCCAGGATAGGTATGTGGCACCCAGATCCACACAGACTGGGGGGAACCCATGATCAGATACTTGAGCAGTATCAGGCCAGGCTCTACGCAGAGGGAGGTGGGAAGCTGGACTATAAAACCAATACTAGTCATCTCATTTCAACTTTCTCCCTCAAAAAAGAATTTCTCCTTAGTCATCATTCAGGACATTTTTATTTCCTGGGCAATATGGTCTTTAAGATATCTGGGAAAAACAAGTGATTGGAGCCTATATTGCCCACTTCTTTGCCAAGTTAATCACTATTATAGAAAACCATTCTCCAGAAACTGAAAATTGTGGTTTTACCAATTCCTTTCCCAGGGATTGGGCACATCCCTGATCTACATCCAAGCAACCTTAAACAAGTATCACCACTACTAAAAACAACCAACAAGTCCCTCCAGGATTATGCTCATCACAGCACCTTCACAGGCAGCTCTGAGCGGCTCCTCAGCCGCCCTCCCTGAGGAAGGCTCCATTCCAACCAAATTACTGTCCTAGGTACAAATGCACACTTGGGGCCTGCCCCCGGGGTACAGATCTCTCCAGTGGCCTCCACCAGGAGTGGCAGAGCACTGGGTATTACTGGCTGGACACTGTGCTTTTTCATGCAGCTCACTTACACCATACAGACCCTTCTGTACGCTCCAGGCATATACACAAACAACTCTGGCAGGATTACCAGCTAAAACTGCTGAATGGCTCAACACAGCACATAATCTTAGACAGGCACCCCTGTCAAGAAGTCCATTTTAGCTGAGAGACTGCCAGTGGAGAGTAACCTTAATATATTCTGAGGCCAGGGCCATTTGGGGTGCCTCATCTTGCTTCCTGGGGTACACTGCTTGGGTTCAAACAGAACCCCAATGTGTCTCCTGAGTCCCAAGTCACTGCTGCTTCCCAGTGAACTGTGCTTCCCAGAATCACTTCATCAGTCCATTTGGGGGTGACCCACTTTGCTGGTAACGTAGCAGCTGCAGAACAATTCTGTGGCTGTTCATATGGCTGATGGAAAGTGCTGGGTCAAAGGCATTTCTGAAAACAAACATGGTCCTTTGCCCCCCAGAAAAATTCAGGCCATCATGATGCATAATTTTGTATTACTTCCAAGCCTCAAATAAATTAAAATGTTTCTTTAGGTAAGAAATGTTTAACTAAAAATGGAATAGGAGCTAATATTTCTGAGCCCTTAACCCATGCTGGCATTTGCTGCATGCTTTAAATGCATTCACTCATTCAATCCTCTCAACAACCTTATGAGGGAATTACTGCTATTATCTCATTTTACATTTGAAAATATTGATATTTTGGCAGATCAAGTAATTTGTCTGAAGACATACAGCCACTAAGTATGAAAATCAGGACTGAGAGCCAGCATTCAAATATAGGCCCTAGTCTGGTCTATCAGCCAGCATTCTCTGGAAAAACAGAATCAGTGAGAGAAAGATTAGATAGATAGATAGATAGATAGATAGATAGATAGATAGATAGATAGATAGATAGATAGATAGATATAGATGGTATATAGATAGATAAACAGAGAGAGAGAGATATTTAGATAGATGATAGAGATAGAGGTAGAGATACAGATTGATTGATCAATGGATTGATTGATAGGTAGAGAGAGATAGATTAAGAGATTTATTTTAAGGAATTATGGGGGCTGACAAGTCTGAAATCTGTAGAGCAGGCAGGCAGACTGGACTCTCAAGCAGAAGTTGATGCTACAGTCTTGAGGGAGAATTTCTTCTTTCTTGGGAAACCTCAATTTTTACTCGTAAGGCTTTCAAATGATTAGATTAGGTCCACCTACATTGCCAGGGGTGATCTCCTTTACTTAGAATAAATACTAAAATCTACTGATTGTAGATGTTAACCACGCCTACAAATACACCCGGACTACTGTTTGATTAAATAACTGGGTACTGCAACCTAACCGAGCTGACGTATAAAGCCAAGCATCACATGTGCTCATTGGATTAATAAACTGCATTCTTAACCATTCTGTGCCTTGCTACGTAGCAATGGTACTGGTCTTCGAGCCGGTAAAATATATTGTCGGATTGTCGGTTCTTCATCTAGAAAAAATGCAAAGGATTGGTCTCTTCACACAAGTTGGATATTTTAATCAGTCTTCTATCATTGGCAAACTGCCTCCAAACTTTCAAAACCCAATCCACAGGTCACCTCCTTCTTTGCTAGCCCCAGCAATAAGAGGTTCAAAAAGAAAATTCAGAAATTGAATTAAGGAAGGATGTTCTTCCCTAGGTCATGGCAATACTTTGCTAACACTCCTATTGACACTTTGCAATTATCTGCCTCCCAAAGCAGAAGGATAGAGCCTCAAGGGAAAGGACTCCAATGATTCTTGCTCTCCATGATCCAGCAAAATGCTTAAAGTAGCAGGTGATCCATAAATGTATGCCACCCCCCTGAAAAAATGAATAAAAGCCAAAAAGTAGGAGGATTTCTGGCACCAAGGAAATTACAGATTCTCCAAGTCAAAGATTTTTAGCCTTCAATCCCTCCCTCCAATCTTACTGGGTCTTCAGATTGCCTTCGGGGGTCTCCAAGAAGCCCCAAAACTTACATGCATGAATTTGCAAGAGTGTGCTTGTGTGAGTTATTATTTAAAGAAGGTTCAGAACATTCATACCTTCTGGGACAGTCTCAGTTTGCTTCTATTGTACTTCAATTAATTTTTTAAAACTTTTTAGTATCTCCTTTCACTCTCAAAAGGACTCTGGTTTGTACAAGATTGAAAACCATTGTCTAAAGCTTTATCTGTGTCTGCTGTCACAGCCAGGTGAATGCAAGACCCTTGAAGCGAGAGAAGCTCTCCTTACCTAGTCCCACATTGTCGTGTACAGCCAGCATCTCTGCAGCAAGACTGGTACAAATTAGGTCCAAGTCACAGCTAGGTAGTCAGAGTCTTGCTTAGCTTCTCATACCAAGGGGCAGAACTCAGACTCTAGATGCACCTTTCACACTTGTGGGCCATTGATCATGAGTGAAACCAACAGCATTCCTAGGAACCACTGAAAACACATGTCTTGCTGACAGGGCATCAGTAAAAACCAATGTAGTAACACATTCTTTCAAGGGAGGTGACCTCAGGCTTTTCTTGATGGAAACTTACCTTGATAGGTGATGATGAGAATGCATTTGCTGACTAGTTGAGGAGTGACCAGTATGGACGACTGTGCTTGCTTCTCCCATGGGAGGAGAGGATTGGTTATGACAACTGACTGGGAATTTGTTCAATAATCAATCCCTTGATAAAGATTGATACCGTGGGGGAATTACTGTAACAAGGAACCATGAACATATTTTCTGAATTAAAAACTGGGACTCGTGTGTTTAGAAGCATTCATGGGAGGAAGTTGGCACTGTCTTAGATCAAGAATATAAAATTTCCAAGAATGACACACAGAAAAATCAAACATGTGTTCATTAATTTATTCATACTAGGTAAAGGTAACTAAAGGAAAACACAACAAAAACAAATTAAATTAAAACATAGTCCCTGCCACTATAGATAGTCCTGGAGAACTGGATGGGGAAGATGAGACACAGAGAGAGACAATAAAATAGATAAACAGTCAAGGTGAGGATACCATGAGAGTTAATTCCAAAGGTCCAACTAGGGGAAAATCAGTGGATATTTAAATATTCAGGGAAGAGATTATGGAATTGGGGGTGTCTTGAGAAATGAGCACAATTTGCACAGGCAAAGAGAAAAGGAAAAAGCATGCCAAGCAGGGGCACAGTAGAGTGCCCACCTCATCATGCTTCCTATGTAACAGGCCCCCCATTTCATATAGCAGCCACAGGTCTGTAGGCACACTCAAGAACCAGGGAAATGAGGAGGGGAGATAATTCCCAATGTCAGCGTGTGCTCAAACCCCCAACACCCTCGGCCTGGAGCAGGGAAATTGGGCTCATCATCTATGCTCCTAAAACCTCTGAGTCATTCGTCAAGATCCTAAACTCCTCCAACAGGTCTTGGGGCATGTGATTTAGGTCATTTGTGATTCACCCTGGGATGAGTCTACGGTTTCTATTTCTCCTGTGGTATTTAGCACACCTGAAAAGCTCTGTTCTTTAGAGCCTACAACAGAGCAACACATTCCCGAGAGTAAAGGTTCAAGTGCAGAATAAATGTCTTCATTGATTGCTGTGATCTTCATTTCAGGCAGAAGGCTACTTCAAGGCTTGTTGTTCAGTGGTTCAGCATTTCATTCTACCACTCTGCATGTTCAAGATTTTGCCTCTTTTACAACATAAAGGCACAATGCCAGAAAATGTCTGATATTTCAGTAGCTCATACCCACACTAAGAGAATCTGGTCCATTTTGCTGGTTCCTTGACCCCAACTTTCTAGAGATGTTTAGGTCAAGGCTGTTGATCCAAAAGATAATGATTTATTAGAAGAGTTTGAAACCTATTTATCTGATGGTTTTCCAAAATACTCATACCCGAGAGAATGATATTTGTGATAAAAAAATTTTCTGTATAAGGAAAACATTGAGGAGATCTGTTTTGTGGTATAAAGCAAAGAAATTAAACTTCAACAATTAAAACAAGTAAAAAAAAAAATCCATGAGAAGGTTGGATGATAGCCTTTGAAGAGTGCTGGAGATCAGGTGAAATTCTGGAAGATCAGATCAAAATATAGTTGGGGTTTTTACAAAGCATGATATTCTGCAAATTTTAGATCAGTGAATGTGACATCTTTCACTGCAAAATTCTAGAAAAGTAAACACAGGAGTGGAGGGGTAGAGAACCTTGTGAACACAAGAAAAAGAAGATAAAATCATGGCAAATCAGTAAGGGTTCACTAACAGCACCCAAGAGAGTTCATTCCCTTTCATGTCACATTACCAATCTAAAGAGTATTTTCAACAGCAACACCTTCACTTTTTCAAAGTGTGTGAAAAAATCGCATTTACCCCTGTGGTGTTGATGGAGAAATGTAAGCTGGATGATAATACTGTTCTAGATGGATCAAACTTAGTCAAACTTTATGCAAGAATACTTGCTTCCAGCAGGTAGATGTCCTCGGATATGCATAAGGCTGGGGGCTGCTGCCTAGCCTCTCTTCTGGGCTCACCATTATTGTCCAGGAGGAGGCTGCTTGGTTCAACTCTTGTCCAAGTTGTCTGACACCCCATTCATAGATGCTTTCACCTCATGTGATAAAGTTGAATAAAAATGCTTCTAGTACCCAAAGCCTTAGGACCTAAGTTGTGGATAACTGACCCTATAATGGGACGGAAGCATATTACTTTGACAACATGAAATGCTGCTTAATATAAAAGTGTGTTTGTTTTAACAACATATTCTATAAATATATTATATTTCTCAAGATGCCAGTAGCCTTGCCCTCATTCCTGAGAAGCCTAGCACACATGAGCTATCAGCGAACCAGTGCTCCAACGAGCAAACGGTGTTCTGCTTGAACTGCTGAAGTTATTTCCCTAAGATGATTTTTCCAAAATATCTGAACTAAGAGGACTCTTACCCTAAAAGAGATCTAAGGAGAACTGCTGTATAAGGATTTTTGAAGGTTGAAGCTCCAATTACATTTAACTCTACTGGGGACTGTGCATGGAAGCCCCAAAAGACGCTTTGAAAATCTGTAAAAGGGACCCACTCTGACCTCAATAGCTCCCTGGTCACTTGGCTGATGACGTTAACGGGCAACATTTCTATGAGCTTATGAAGTACTATATTGCCAAGTCTAGGCAATAAGGAAGTTTGCAAGGGCAGTCAGGATCTGAACAAAGAATAAATGCGAAGGCAGTCACCTCAGTTGGCTAAGTTGTTAGTGGACATGGATACAAAATGGATTGGAGGTGATGGCTCAATGTGGGACATCAAAGTTCAAGTGACCCAGCATAATGTGGATGTCAAGATCGCAAAAATGACCAACGATCATGTCAGAAGATAATTGGCACTTATTTGTATATGATTTCTTTTATGTTTTATAAGTTAATTGAAGTCTAAATAAACAGAAATCCCCCCTGCCAGTTTATTTTCACATTGTCCACGTCCAGTTCCCTCCAGCCTCTGCTGAGTCTAACCCATTCAGAAACAAAAGCTGTCCAGGGCCCAGCTAAGACAGTGGCTCTCTCTGCAGCACTGCTGTGTCCAACATCTCTGGCCTCCCCTGCATCTCCTCATCGCCATCTTGACCTTAAAGCATCAGGCAGAGTGTTCACACTCATGACAATGATCTCCTTTTCTCCTTACAACAATTCTCATTTAACACATGATGAATCTGAAATACAGAGAAATTAAGTAACTAAGCCATGTCACTCAGCTGGTCATAGGAACTCATATCCACTCATCTGATTCCAAAGTCAGTGCTCCTAATGAACCCCATGCTCCACTGCCCCCTTCCTCCTCAAATCAGAAAATCTGGTGCCTACCATAACCGAATGGCAGAGATTTGGAAGCCTGGCTCTCTCAAAGCATCCCACCTGAAGACTCCCAGGAGACAACAGAAACACAGAAGGCCGACTCCTTCATGCTCACTCCATTCACTGCCTCCAACCCCAAGGGGCTGCCTGGGGCTGGAAGCTTAAGTCTCAGGCTATTCTCATTTCCCGGAATCTTTAACTTCCAAAGTGAGGAGCAGTGTTCTAGGCACTCCAGCTTTGACTGACATATGTCTTCTACTTTTGAGCTCAGAAGTGCAGACACTAGCAAGTCAGTCCAATTAGGGTCTGAGATGGAAGGTGGTGACCTTAAGTAAGTCCAGTTTCCTCTCTCCTTAACGGTGTAGCAGTAATAGTATTCATCACTTTCCATGCCAGAGAACTACTGATTGGAAAGTGCTTATCTTCTCAGAAACAAAATATAGAGAACGTGAAGAACAGGGGCATAATAATAGATTCTTATTATGTAAAAGGGAGATAAAAATCTATTATATGTATGTGTATAAATAGCTAATAACATGAATGACTGTGGTGTAGAAATAGTGTAGAGCTAGATGGGTAATGGGCAGATGAGGGATGGAATAAGAGGAATTTCTTTACTGTATAACTTTGTGTGTATTTTTTTTGACCCACATGAATGTACTATCTATTCAAAAATCAAACACATTGATTTTTTAATTAAAATAAAGTATTACCATCAGAAGTGTTAACATTGATTACCTCTGGACAGAGAAACCAAAAGGCAGAAAAATGGTGTATTAGTTTCCTAGGACTGCTGAAACAAAGTATCACAAACCAGATGGCTTAGAACAATAGAAATTTATTCTCTTAGGAGGCTCAGTGACCAAAACCCAAGTGTCAGCAGGGGCTTGCTCCCTCCAAAACTCTGGGTTGATCCTCGCTTGTCTCTTGCTCACTTCTGGAGGTGGCCATCGATCCTTACGGTTCCATGGTTTCAGCTGCCTCACTCCAATCTCTGCGTCTGTCATCACGTGGCATCTCCTTCTCTGCGTCTGTGTCCAAATTTCCCTTCTCCTATGAGGACCCCAATCAATGCATTAAGCGTCTTCCCGACTCCAGTATGACCTCAGTTTCACTAATTACATCTGCAGTGACTCTATTTCCAAATTAGCTCATATTCTGAGGTGGGGTTAGGACCCCAACATGTCTTTTGAGGGGATATCATACAACGCATAACAGATGGGATGGGGAGAAATTTTCACAGTGTCTCCTTTCATACTGCTTTATTTTTTCATAACATGAGCAAAAGAGAAACACATAACATTTCAAAGGCTACATTACACACAACCCCATGTCCTGTTGGAAAGGGGTGTTCTCCATCGGACTGGATTCTGAAATCTCACTGTCTGAGAGCTTTACCTGCACTTGCATTTACTTGAGGATTGGTTTGTTTGGGCTTTTTTTCCCCAGCATGCTAAAAGGAAAGTAAAAAATATATGCTAGGGAAATGGATGCATGTTCACACAAGCCCTTGGAGGCCCTTGATCTTTTCATGACCTTGGTGCAGTCATAGTGGGACCCCACCGGCCCCAAATCGCTTTAGTGTAAGTCGCTCAAAGTACACTTCATTTTTGGTTTACGTGCCTCTCCTGTAAATACAGGAAAAGGCAAATATGTATCACCCAGGACCCCCTCCCCAGCATTTATTAATTACCCAATAAAATCGAATGGCTTCATCATTAATTCAGATGACACCCATTCACTAGAAAGCCATAGGAAATTTCAGCAGCCAAAAGGCCATGGGCCACGCAGCAGCTGATATTTCAACTGCAATATCCTGGAGGAGTTCGTTTGTCAAAATGAAAAAGCAGTTAAAAGTGTTTGCTGGCAACAATTCAGAGTTGTAGGAGGGAGATGGGAAGGCTAACTATGAGTACTCTCTGCTCACAGAAAACCCACACGGAAACAGCACAGTCCTTAACGAAAGAAGTTAACGCGGGAATCTTTAAAAAGGTCTCCCATTTAATTGAAAAATCAGGGCCGATTTTCACATGCAAAGAAATCCAATGTAGTCATATATTTTCAGGAATACATCTTCTCTGGAAAAATACCCATTTCCAAATCATATTTGGTTATTGCCTCTGGTTTAACATTTTCACCCCAAAAGATCTAAACCTAAATTATACGTAGCTTATCAACCTAACATTAGTTTTGTTACTAATACACACAAAGCTCTTTGCCAATCACTATGGAGAGCACAGGTACAAATAAAACATGGGCCCTGCCCTCGTATACTTGTCACCTGGTGAAGAAACAGATGCAAGCAACTAACCAAACACAAAGTAGAATGAGGAGAGTCCACAGGCTTATTAAACAGAAGCTCATGGTACCCGAAGCAGGTGCAGCACTACATGTATTAGCCTTATAAAAATAGAGGGTGCTCAATAAATAATGGTGATTATCAGAGGTTCACCGCAAGGGGGTTTAAATCAAATTAAAGCAGAGTTACATAAAGTTACAAGAATTATGCTGTAAGAAGTCAGGAGAAGAGACACTCGCATCTGATTAGGGAGATTAAAGATGCCTTCTGAGATAAATTTGTGAGCGGGGATTGAAAAGAAAAGAATTTCTCTTCATCTTCTGAGTTGGAGGAATGGCATTTAGGCTGAGCAAAGGCCGGGTGGAGTCCTGCAAGTTCCTGATCTATTCAAATCAAGGCAAGAGGACTGGGGCAGCCAGAGCATGGGGTGTCTGGAAGCACTTAACAAACAAAAGTCTGGAAGATCAGTTTGGGATTGGAGCAAGGAATACCTTATCTGACAGGCTAAGAGTTTTAGGAGTTAATCTTTAAGAAAGGGGAACTGTTGCAGTTTTGTGGAGGGAAGATTAATATAATTAGACCAATGGTTAGGATTATAACTCAAAGCTACAATAAAATACTCAGCATTAATCCAGTGTAGCAGATGAACCACAGGGAAGGGGTATGAGGATCTCAGAGGGGACGTGTTGGTGTTAGCTCATTCCCAGGCTAGTTATAAAGGCACCTTCCATTTTCAAAGCACTTTACAGTTTTATAACATCCATTAGTTTACCTAATCCACCCAAGATTCCTATGAGATACATATTATTGTGCCCATTTCACAGAAGAGGAAATGAAAGCCTATCCACATTAAGTAGTTTGCCCACAGGAAAAAACAGCCCATTCTTCTGCCTCCAAATCTTCTTCTCTTTCCAAAAAACCACAGCCAACTCCAGATATGTCCACCTTTATTTTACAGTGACAGTTACTGAGATACCTAGTGTTTTAGATGTAAAGGTGGAAATATCTGGGAGTTTAAAAACTAGTTTCCATTAAATAAAATTGTTCCTTTGGTCATCCTTGTGTGGGAACACACACACACACACAAAAAAAAAAACTTTACCACCAAGATTTAAAGTGAAGCAAACGTTAGCAGTCAACTTTTAAACTTTTGAGAACGGTGGCATTAAAGAGCTAAGAGCCATAATAACAAGGCTATAATAAAATAGTCAATACTAATATGGTGTGAATGAGAAGAATTGTTTGCTACATTCTCATAGGAATGTGGATCAACCTTCTCATGCCTCCCCTTCAGCCTTGTCTGAAGCATTAACAAATGGCTTTTGTGTCCCTGTCTGTGTGACTATGGCATGTGACGGGACAAGGAGCTATTTCACACAAGAAGGGATTATACATAAAGGTTTATATCTACAGTAGCTCCTGGCCCAGATGAATTGAAATGCCGTTTGAGCAGCACTGTGTGGGCTCACCCCCTCCCCGCCTGGCCCTGTTTGGGGATGTCACTAACTCCAGCTGACATGCTGGGTCCTTCGTTGGCAGTGAGTCCTGCCTAGGTTTCTGCTGGTACCCCCTTAATGTGTTCATTGACTCCTTAGGGGCTACCCAGGACGGTTTTGTGGGTGGTAGCGCTTTTTATTTTCTTAAACTTCAGTAGGAGGGGGAAGAGGAAGTTCTATTATTCTTTTAAAATGAGGCCCTTTCAGGTAAAGTCATTTTTGTAACCATTTTCATCCCTCTTTGCCCCTCAGGCCACCTTTCTTCCTCCTCTTTCACTCAGGTTGCTCCGTAATTATCATCATTTCTGCTTTCCTGATTGTTCCAGTCCAACTATTGGTACATTTTCCAACTTGTCTTATGTTCTACTACTCAAGACAAGTTATATGTCTTTATACAGTGAAAAATTTCTTCCCAAGCTGTCTCCAAAGATGTCAGACATTGGGCTCAGCAATTTCTTAGATTAAGCTTTGGACAAGATATAGGAGTGGTAATTACAGTTAGCTCAAAGGATAAAAACTGCAAACCAAAAAAATAAAATACTTACCATCTCATGGAGGGATTTTATTGCTTTCTCTGCTTATTAAAATTTGGTATCTTACCCTGTACATGAATAGAAGGAAACCTGTACAAATTCACCAATCATCTATTGGTAATTAATAACATGGACTATCATTGATCTGAAACTTCTCCCTTCTTAAGTTATCAACATTTCACCTAGCAGCTTCATTTTGCAGCATGGAAACTGAAGCCAAAAGTGGGTTTTCCATTCTTCTCCAGAGTTAACTAATTTCTGAGGGAGCTAGAGGAATATTTGAGAATTCACTTTCCTATTTTATGAGACTTGAGGGTGTCTGTCTATAATAAGCCATGAATCAGGAGGATTTTTTTTTTTTAATCAGTTAAAGAATGACAAATATTTGGACAGAGCAGCCAAAGGAATTGCTGCTTTTTAACTAACTGGGCAAGACAGCCACCCTAGCCTACCTGGTAATCTTAGGCAGACCGCCTGAAATAGTTAAATTCATCTATCTAGTTCAGTGGTTACCAGCTTTTTTTTTCCTCTCTTCATTATTATGACTGCCAAAGAGAAAAAAATAAATGTAAAGCCTATCTAACAAGAGAAATTCAATACAAAAGAATAAGGTTTTGTGAAGCAGGGTGATGCTTGGAGGGCCACATACCATTGTAATGTCTAAGATTTTGGCCCCCAAGAATGAATCTTTGTCCATTTGAGGGCAATATCACCACAACGGAGAATGCATGCTTTCACCCAATTCCATATGTCAAAATGATTAACTGCTCCAGCCCCAGTTTATGTATGCAAATCTATTAAAACTCCCTCCCACCATCCTGGAAGCTTCTCAGTGAAATTTCTGAATTCCCAGAAAAGAGCTGGACAGTGTTGAATAAGTGAATGAGCAAATGAATGAATTAACTATAAAGACTGATCACTACAACTAAAGTATGTCCTTAATAGCTCTGCCTCCTCATTCCTGGACTAACTGATGTGAGTTTCTCCAGACATCGGTCCAGACAAATAACTAGTGTGAAAAGGCACCAAAGGTTTTCAAACACCCACAAGGTCTTGCCCACTTTTTAGAGGATGGCAGGTGTGGTAGGTGGTGACAGAGACTGGATGCTTGTTTGATGTCTTTGTGACCATTTCTCCACCAGACACAATAAGATGTGGAAGGTAGTAATTATGCTGTCTCAAAGCAGTCTTGCAAATTTACTTGCAAAAATGAAAACTTAACCTTTCCCACTCTTGTGCCTGTACTGACTGCTAAGAGTGATGGCCGACAGCAGGGTTAATGGCCTGGGCAAAGTGGAACAGAACACCCTACAATTAGATGGGAGGATATCCCTAAGAAAGACTGTGGAGGGTGGGCGGGGCCTCAGACACCACTCTTGCCAGACCCAGAGATCTCAGGGTACAGGAAAACTCCTCAGGAAGAGCCAGGCACCTCCAGTGGTGTTTCCTCCATTTACCAGCACAGTCTCTCTACGCCTTTCTTACCAGAGCCATCACTGCCCACACCCAAAACAATCACTCAGCCAAAATTCAGTCAATCTCAGTGCTTCTTGTTACAGAGTAGGCTATTGGAGCTACTAGCAATTATGTATTAGAAAGAACATAAAATATTAATAACAAAACCTGCAGTATATTGACATAGCACTTTGGCATTTACAAAGTGTTTCCATAAATGAATCAAATTATATCTTCCCCACACTGTACAATATAAACTTAGACAGGTGTTAGCTGCATTTTAGAAATCAGAAAGCTAAGGGCACATGGCTTGCCCTGGATCACAATGGCTGACAGTCCTACAACAGTGCACTCTCCTAGTGTCCTGGGTTTCTGATCACGTATGCCAGTGACTCACTGGTGGCTTAAGATACATTACTTGCCCTCTTTCAGCCTTGTTTCCCACATTTTAAAAATAAGGATACCAACAAGAGCATCTGTCTCAAAGGGGTGTTTGAATGAGGTAAAGCCTATAAGTCACTGAGCACAGTAATTGGCAAAAGATTAGGGGTTAAAAAAAAGATAATTATTAGCATTTGCACGCATATTTAGAGGACATGAAATATTAAGCAATTAATATTTGCACAAAGCCAAAATGACTTGATTTCAGCAACTCTCAAAGAGTGCAGGATACTATCCAAATTGTCCTAGGTATTTACAAAAAATAAATAATTTTTTTTCAGAAGAAATAAAGCCAGAAGACAAAATGATCTCATTAAAGAAATAAAAAACATCTTCCTCTGGAATGTATTCTTTAAAAATGTGTGTATATACATACTTGCAAAAGAATATTATTTAACCTTAAGATGTAAGAGACTTATCCAACAGTGTAACCTGTGGCACTTTTTGGATGGTGATTCAAAGAAATCAGCTGTAAATAAATATATTACAGTTGGTAAATATATATATTTGTGGGGTCAGAGGATCCTGAAATGGGTGAAGGTGGTCAAAAAGCACAAATTCCCAATTATAAGCTAAATAAGTCCTAAAGGATGGGGACTATAGTTAAACCACACTGTATTGTATATCTGAAAGTTGCTAAGAGAGTGGATCTTAAAAGTTCTCATCACAAAAAAAATTTGTAACTGTAATGATGGATGCTAACTAAACTTATTCTTGTAATTATTTCCCACATATACATATGTCAAATCATTATGTTGTATACCTTTAAGTAATACAATGTTGTATGTCAATTACATCTCAATAAACAATATTAACTAAAAAAAAGAATATTATTTAACCTTAAAAAAGAAGGAAATCTTGTCATTTGCAACAATACAGATGAGCTTAGAGATTGTTATGCTAAGGGAAATAGCATACAGACACAGAAAGACAAAAATTGATAACCTCACTTAAATATGAAATATAAAATAGTCCAACTCATAGAAGCAGAGAGTAAAGTGGTGGTTGTTAGGAGGTGGGAGGAGGGGAAATGATGAGATGTTAGTCAAAAGGTACAGTTTCAGTTATGCGGGATGAATGAGATCTGGCCATCTAATGTACAGTATGGTGACTGCAGTTGACAATACCTTACCATATACTTGAAGTTTGCTAAGAGGGTAGATCTTAAGTATTGTTACCAAAAAAAAGCAAGTATATGGGGTGATGGATATGCTAACTAGCTTGAGTGTGGTGATCATTTCATAATTCATATATATATCAAAACATCAAGTTGTCCACCTTAAATACATATAATTTCTATTTGTCAATTACATTTCAATAAAGCTGGAAGAAAAGAAAACATACTCTTTATATAATGACTTTCAACAGTAGATCTCAACTCTTCTCCTGAACTCCATTTAATATAGAGGAATCTGGAAGGTGAAAATTAAAGCATTTTCCCAAAGTTAGACAGGAAGCTCTTTGCCTAGCCATGCAAAACACTACATCTATCAAAACATCCTGAATCAAAATATAAGCTTCATGAGGGGAGGGATTTTTTTCTGTTTTGTTTGCTTGCTGTATCCCCAGAGCTAAGAACAGTTCTTGCACGTAGTAAGTTATCAAAAAATATCTGTTGAATATTGAAATATTGAGTGCTTTGAACATCTCAGTCCATCTTCAAATGGACTTTATTGTTTTGTTATTTAACTTCGTTATTTAACCTTCGGTTACTGGTTCATTCATCACTCATTCAGCTCACATTTAGTAAGCCCCTACTGTGTGCCAAATACTGGGTTGGGTGCTGAGGATATAAATACCAGAATAAGATCACTTGCTCCAGGAGCTTGCAATATGATGCTTAGAGAGAAAGGAAAAACAATCATGTCCTGCAGGCTGAGGAAGACAATGAACTTGCCGTTTTCCTTCCTCCTCCCCTAGGCATTTCCACCGGGCTCCTTTCTCTGCATACATTTTGAAGATGTTTGAGCCAATAAGGAGCATTCTCCTGCAAAAAGAAAGAGACAGAGGAGCCTTTCGATTTTATCTTCACTCTGATCCACCAGCTTCTGCACCTCTACATTTCTGGTCGCGTCGCGGCCGCGGTTACACCGTAGCTGTTCCTGTCCAGGGCAACACCAGTGACCAACCAGATCGGATGTAATGGTGCGACGCTGGACTGGGGCTCCAACCACATTAGCCATAGGCCGCATTGTCGCTGCTGCTGTTATTTTAATTATGATTGTACGTTAACTACCACCTTCCTTCCTCTGCCTCCCTTCAGCTGCAATGATGTATGTTACTTTTTGGTAACTGGATTTCATTAACATTTATGAACTCTCATAAAGTAGTAGAAAAAGCAATTTGTGTGGAAGAATTTTCCACCTCATTAAACAGTGTTCTTTTGGGGGTCAAGCTGATATATTTTTTTTGTTGTTGGATTATTTTTATAGGTCCTTTGTCCTTCCCGAAGCCCTGGGGGATGAAAGGAGAGCCGTCCACCCTCGGCGGGTAGGGAGCCCTGTAGAGGGCGCTAGACCGGGCGCGGACTTCTGGCTCGCTTCCGCCTGGCTTTCCCGCCCGCTTTTCAGACACCGCGAATCCCACGTACTCACTCTTGTCGCTACGGCCTTTGCCCTTCTTGGCCAGGTCTGACTCCATTACCGCCGCGGAGGGTGTCGCCTGGCTTAGGCGAGCGGGCAGGTGGTCCTAGGCCTGAATGCAGCTCACACCTGGGGCCTAGGAGGCTGCCCGGGGCTTCCCCCGAGGCCGAGGTGCGCGGCGTCCCAGGGCCTGGCGAGGCCTGCCCCCAGCTCGGCTCTCCCTCTGACGCCCCCCCTGCCCGAGCGCGCTGGACCTCCACCCAAGCCCCCTCGCCTTTGAGGCAGGCGCCCACCCCGGGAAGAAAGGCCTGGGGGGAGTGGCAGGAGAGACCCGTGTGGAGGATCCGGCTCAGCCTTTGTAAAGCCCAAGCCCTTCCCGGGGCTCCAAGCTTAGCTGTATCGTGTGACCACGGTCTGCGGGCCCAGATTGTGTGTCCGCACGCCGGGCCTGCAGCCGGAGCCGGCCTCGGTAGGCAGCCGGCTGCGGGGCTTCGCACGCCTCCACTCCCCGGCCGCCCTCACGTCCCGCGTCCACGCTGCGGGCCTGGGCCCCGGGACGCAGCAGAGGACGCGCTGGAGCCTCTGAAGGGGAAGGGGAGCAATGGCCGAGAGAGGAGGCTCCCAGTGGCTGGGCCAAGGCACCGGGGAACACGGCAGCGGTCGCGCTGGGCCTCGGTTAGCGGCGCTCTCTGTCCCACGCTGGGCCCTGTAGCCTGCCTCCAAGTCCAGGGGAAGAAGTGAGAAGGGCTCGGCGGCCTTAACTTCGGGGGGTAAAGCGGACACCCGAAGACGCACGGCCTGGGGGCGCTGTAAAGTAACGGAGGAGCAGGTGACAGGTGCTGGGGAAAACTGACATGTAAGAACCGCTTTTCTCTATTTCACATGTAAAAATGTAAAACAACAGTGCAAGCTCAAGAATCTGTGGGTCCTCCTTGATTAAAAATCAAAACAGCTCTCCAAGCAACTGGGTGTTTTGTACTTGTGATATGTTTTTCTGCCAGGCAGCTCCCAAATCAGATCTTGTGACCTCTAAGACCTGTTAGCAGGTGACAGGGCACAGGAAGAAGAACATCTGCTGTCCAGCTTCAGGACAGGTTCTGCGAATCCGCCCGTGTGGACCCGATCCCCAGGCTTTTCCGATTTGCTGAGTCAGCTGCAGGCGCTGCGGGCTTTGCTGTTTCCAACCCAGGCGACTGTGCTTTGCTGACTGGTGTGTCAACTTGGTGGTGTAATTATTGTTTTGTTTTCTAACATGTAATTACTCTTTGTCATCGCTATTATGAATCCGCCGGGCCTGACTCGAGTAACAAGATGGATCTAAGTTTGGGAGTAGAATTCGATGCGTGGGAATTACTGACTTCGGACGGTGGGCAGAGGACGCTGGGCCCACGCGCCTCTCCCTCACCAGCCCAGCACGAAACAGGGCGCCTTGTTCCCTGGTTGTTAAGAGGCGGTGGAGCTCCATCTCCACACGTCAGACCCACTCTCTGTGAGCAGAAACTGTTGTCTTTTTTCTCTTCTAAATATTTATAAAGAAGGAGGCAGGGAGGGAGAAAAGAAGATAGAGAAACTGGGGGAGAGACGGGCTGGAGACTTGAGGACAGGAAAAAGGGAGGAGAGACCAGAGAGATTGACTTACAAAGTTAACAGACAAGGCAGGACGTTCACACAGAGAGAGATGCTTGCTTCTTTTCAACTGTTTCCCTCCTAGATTTAAAATGAGATACCGGAAAGTTCCCTCCTTTCCCCACTTCTTTTACCACGCCCAGCTTTGGAAATACCCCCCACCCTCCTCCAGCGGCCGCCGGGTCCTAAGACCACTTTGCCCAGCCGTGTCTCCCGCCCAGAACCCGGACCTCGGAGTCCACACCCGCCACCCGACGGGGCGACCGTCAGAAGCCCCCCAAAGCTCCACAACAAAGAACTGACGCCTCGAGCTCCTCCCGCAGTGGCCGAGCTCCCTGGTCCCCGGGAGTCCTATTTGGGGGCTGAGCTCGGCCTGGGAGGCCCCCAACCACTTCGCAAAGACGGAAGTTCATGGCTGGGCTGGGCTGCGCGAGAGCCTCCCGGCAGCGCAGCCGCCCCAGGTCCTGCCCGCCGTCCTCTGCGGCCTGCGAGGCACGCGGAACCGAGCGGTCAGCCTTGCAGAGGGACCGGCTGCCCAAGGCCGGGAAGTGGGGTCCCCAGCCGAGGAAAGCTCGGCTTTCCTCTAACCATTTGCAGGAGAGCTGTCAGGTTAGCGCTGCCTCCTCGGTCGTTCAGAGAAGAATGTGTTAAAAATTCTTTTCACGGGAGGCTTCCCAGACCCAAATACACCACTCTGTGGCATTCGCGGCGCCGACCGTTGGTCCCTAACCTCCGCCACCTTCCTTTGAAATATGCTCATCGCCTTCAATAATTTAGACACCTGAGAGACTGGACAAGTACAATATTTTTTCCAAACACACGAGCATCCGGATTGCCATCAATCATGCTTTTGTTTTGTGTGAGATGGGCTTTGTGTTTAGATGCCCGGCTCCATCCTATTTGCATGCGGCTATTTAATGGCCAGTTATTTTAGCTTTGAAGATCTGCTTAAAAATCTAAACCCAGAAAAGGGGGGAGGGGCGCCCCCCTTGTGGTTCAGGTGGATCTGCTTCTGTCGCCCCTTCCTTTTAGGAAACTGCCCCTGTGGTTCTCGATTACCGATGAATTTTGATTCCGAGGTGGGACTCGTAATGAAACGGAAAAGATAGGTCCTTCTTCCTAAATCTGAGGGTTTCTTTCTAGGAAACAATGCTCCAGTCAGTATTTGTGTATGAGACAAGTGTGCTCCAAATGCTTAAATAAATCATTGATGGGTGAAATTACACATGCTCACTTATAGTGTAATGTGATTAAAAGATTATGAGATTGAAGCTAATATCTTGTCTCCCAGCTCCTGGCCCCAAATCTTGACACCAGAAATTTATCAACTACAACTGTCCTGAAATTTACAGATATAGTATGTCTCTACTGACAACGAATCAAAGACAACCTCTAAAGAATAAAAAGAGGTGTGTGTTTCTATATTGTACTGGTCGTGATTTTCTTATAGAAGAACCGAAGAAGGGAAGAGAAAAAAACTGAGATGAGGAGGAGAGGGTATTTGCTTGTTTCATCTTTCATTTTTAAAAAGTAAATGGCGGGGAGGGTGCAGGGGCGGGGGCAGGCGCTACGCCTGCAAGCTGATTACTCCTCGTCTGAAAGCGGCTCCATTTCCCGCACGGTGGGTAAGTCCTTTATCGGGGGAAGGCCCGGCCTCGCCCGCAGCCATCCTTCGCCTCGAGGCGCGCGCTGGGCCGGGGCGCGGGAGCCGCTCGGCGACTCCGTAATGACCCGGGTTCGCCGCAGCTGCGCCCTGACCCTTTGTGATGGCGCCGATAGCGCTCGGATGGAATTATGTCCTTCTCCGGGTGTGAAATTACCATGTTTATTAATTGAGCCAGACATTAGCTTTACCTTTTCTTTTTAAGCCGTGAAAATGTGTGATTCAGGGCAAATGATCCTCCGACAGACGCTGGGCTGCGCAGCCCGCCCCTGCCGGCGGCGCCTCCGCCCCTCGGCGCGCGCCCCTTCCCCCACGTCCCGGGCCGGGCAGGACAGTTTTCCAGGTTTCCACGCTGGGGACCCGGGGAGCAGCCGCCAGCCTGCCTGAGTGAGCGGGTGCGCGTGTGTCAGTGCGCACGCGGGCTTTCTCCTCCTCTGGAAGTGTTTGCAAACAATAATAACAACCTCGACTCGGAATTACAGCATTTCCCCCAGAATTCTTGATCAGTAAGACCCAAATCGTTTTCAAGACAAAGAAGCATCAATCAGCGACAAAGACAGATTTAACGTATTAAATCTTTATTAAAGTGAAGTCATTCTTATTGAAGTGATGTATTGGGTGTTCAGAAAGATTGGGTTTTTTTTTTCTTTTCTTTTTGTACGGTGGAGATGGTGGCGGAGAACCAGCGCTGCGGCTCGCCGCGATTGTTCTGGGCTGAGGTTGGGTTCCTGGGGCTCTGCCCAGGGTCCCGGGCAGGGGGAACACAGACTACAGAAAGAGGCAGATCCCCTACCTCCTGTCAGCCCCACCTTGATCTTCCGAAGAACTCCTGTCCCCGGGCCCCTCAGAAAGTTCTCGCTTTGGTCAGTACATTAGGGAAACTGAGGTACCACAGGCCTGGCTGTGCAAAAGTTCGCGAAGTCAGAGCCTCCGGGGGCCTTGAGAGAAGGAGCGGACAACGTGCCCCCTGGTTCTCAGGAACAAGACCCAGGTGTGTTGATGGCCTAAAGAAAATCCTTGAGCCCCAGGTCTGAAGGGAAAGAGGAGCGTGCGTTTGCTCCCAGCGGGCTGTCCAGCCGTCCCCGCGGTCCTAACTCCGGGCAGGACCGCAGGCACCAAGCTGACCGCTTTCCAGTCTGGGAAGGACTCTCAGTTAAATTGGTGCTTCGGACCTCGGGTGCTGTCAACGGCGGGGGAACCAGGACCAGAGGGAGTTCAGAGAACAGTATTCTCCCCCCAGGGCCGGGCTGCCCAGAGTTTTCTGCATCGCATCTTAAGTGGCTCAAATTCTTATCTCACCAACAGACGGGGAGGCGGGATCTCAAACTGCAGACTGCCTCTCAAAAAGGCAGCCACAACTTTAACAAGATGTATTTGTGACTCCACCTTCAGACACAGACATCCGTACCCACTGAAAATGAACTGTTGGAATCAATTTTCTTGGAATACTCAACTTTTTTTTCTATCATATTTCAGCAATGAGCTGGATGCTAAAGCCAGTTGATTCAATTTACTATTTGCATAACCAGGAGAAGAAGGTGGCTTTGCAGACTCAATGAATAGGTCTCTTGTTTGGGGTGTGTGTGTGTGTGTGTGTGTGTGTGTGTGTGTTGTGGGGCTGGGTTTTAATCCCTGTAGGGGAGGAGGGCAATAGGGAGGCATATGGAGGATGGTGTTGCTGCCCCGCCAGTCAGAAACAGAGAAGTCTAAATTGCTGCAGGGATGGTGACAGGCTATTGTTCCCTTGTACATCCAGGCTCTCCACTCTTCCCTCATAGCCACCTAGAATCCTCTACCCTCAGATATTCACTAACTGGCTTTTTCTTTCATTTGCTTCAGGCAGTCCTGCTTTTAAAGAAAAATTACTTTCGTAAACTGGAATAATTCAGTGGCAAGGTGAGACGGCACTGCTGGTTTATACTCTGCACCCAGGACGGGAACGAGCAGATTTTCAGGGCAGTCTTCAGAAATAGAGCCGGTGCACTAATTAAATATTTCACAGCTCCCAGAGTTAATGTGCTAACACTGGAATTTTTTTTCCCTAGCAAATGATACAAATTGGCCTTCTGTAACACCATCCCCCAGCCCAGCCAACCCTCCCACACCACCCCACACACACCTCACTCACACACACACACACACACACAGACACACACACACACACACACACACACACATACACAAAACTCCTCCCAACCCGTTTTCTGAATGGCATTACAAAGAATTTTGTTAAAGAAAAGTCAGACTAATTGCTGCCAGAAGACCCGTCTCTTAGGGAAGTCTGGTTTTCATAAGCCAGATTCAGTAAGGGTTGTGGTTAAATCTATAAGTTTCTCAGCAAAGGAGGGAAATACAAAGAAACACTAAGTTCAGCCAAATGCTCAGTGGGGAAAGAAGGGAAGAACATAAGTGGGAGGGAAACTCAAGATGATTCTCTGAACTCTTCTTTCCTTCTAGATTCCTTTCCTTAGAAGAGCTTCCTCCAAAGTTACTAACATTCATTGAGGTAGTTTTCCTAAGTAGTCTAGCATCATGCAGTTACTTAGAGACCAGCGACTTAATTCTCTTGATGAGGCAGTTCCCAGCCTCCATCCGAACTTCCAGGAGCTCGGAGTTATTCTAGGGGGTAAAGAAGAATTTTCCAGTCCCAAGATTCTCTGAGGCACCTCCCTGCTCAGTCAGCTCCAGCCTCCCTCTAAGAACTCCTGATTGAGTTAGTAGCAAAAGGCAATTTCAGAAACAGGCAGTTGAATTATCCTCCTTATAAAGCCATGTCACTGAGGAATACTAGCCTTTCCTCGAGCTTGTATGGGTGGTGCCAGTCCAGGCATTCCTGCCAACCCTCTCCCTGGCTTCCCTGAGCCAAACCAGCAAGATGCTGCTCTGCCTTGTACAGAGTTAGGTAACAGTGGTGTAGGTGAGGTTTAGAGAGATCCCTATCTCTTTGAATGTTTGAAAAAGAAAACCCCCTCTAAGAATGCTTTAGGTTTAGTTTTCCTCATCAGAACTTTCCTCTGTTCTGTTGTTCCTGGAGCTTTAATAGGCATAGTTCCAGGGATGTCTAAAATCTCCCTGGAATTCACTATCCCTTCATAATGGGTCTCTCCTGCCCCCACCTTATTTCAGGGGACCCAGAAGCCAGAGCTACCAGCTTATGTCTCATAATACAAGAGGAGAAGCTTGCTCCAGTTACCAGCCTCTAGGACTTCATGGGAATCTTCAAAAGACCATTTTGACTTGGAGAAGTATCAGCAAGGGTAGAACTCATCACTCTCATGCTCCCTGAAATTCCAGGAAACAGTTTCCCTCCGTGGAATCAATTATCTTGGGTCCTTCCATTCAGCTGGCTATGGAGAGTGTGGGTGAGAAACAGAGACTATCCAACAACTGAGGTTCCGGAGCATGGTCTCCCCCTTTTGAGCATTCTCACAGTCCTTGCCAGCCTGGCATTTAGTATTTAACGTTTTTCTCCTTCCCAGGATGATAGCTTCCTTCTGAATTCCCCTTCCTTCCTCCCATTTTCCTGCAGGGATGAAAAGAGGGTCAGGGGAGGTCTTGGTGTTACTACTCCTTCCTTTTGCTCTTTAATCACAAAAAGATCATAATATAAGCAAATGAATGAAACAAACTTTAAAAATCACTCTCCCCTTTCCCCTGGCAATCCTTGTGGCTTAGGTGTTGAAGTACTTTAACCATTCTTTAGTGTTTTACAACCATAACAAAGCAATTTATTCTTCTCAAGATATGAAGCTACTTAGCTAAGAAATGTGGCTCATTTTCCAGTTTCCAGGATGAGTCAGAACAGCCTTCTCTCCAAAGTCCTATCACTTCCCATCCCACAGCCCAAACATGTCACAGGACTTAAGGCAGCACATTTCCAATCACCTATTAAAACTGTGGTCACAGCGGTCTGACTTAAACACATAGACCATGACATTAATAGCAAAGCTGGCTCATCTACTGGGTTAATCAAGGAGACCTTGAGAATTTCATCTGACTCCAGAAGTGGGCCAAAGCCGGTGGGGCTGTAACTGAAGGATCCATGTGAGCAGTAAGAACTTAACACATCCACGTACCTCATAGTCTTCTTTAGTCTGGGCATTTGAGAAGTAAGGAGAATCACCAGAAAGCCCCATAGGGTTTCATGCCTTAAAGGCCTGCTCTATTCTAAGGCAAGAGCAAGTGGCATGCCCGCTGGCATTGTCTTTCTCCTCCTGGATCACAATGAAATAAATTGCTGCCAAAGGAAAACTACATAAGTCCCCAAAATCAGTCTCAATATAAGGTGATTCGGGATTTGAAGAAAACTGTTTCATTACTCTGACGTTCTCATTTTATAAACAAGCAGCAAAGCTGTGTTCCTATAATAGAACTACAATATCTTCTGTTTGTGTGTATTTGCATAATAATTGCTACACAAAATCAAACCTCAAGCTTCATCTTTTGCATTTGGCTTCATTATTATTTTCTACAGCATCAGAAATACTTTTCACATCTGCTTCAAAGATCTTTTCCAGAGTTCATCTTTTCATTCTGTCATTCCCACTTTCTTTTACTACTGGTCAGTATAAGCTTTTTAACTCCTGAAGCTAGTGGTCCAGTCAAAATACTACCTCGGGAGTGTGTAAGACTTCCTTCTATCTTTTTACTAAGAGGGCGTTATCACCAAGCAGAGATCTTCAGATTCAACTTTTATTTACCCCCTCACCGGCAACAAAAGAGACTTAGATAGGTACTTGGGAGGCAGCTTTTTGATAAAGAGACTACCAGCAATAGCCTTGAGACAGGGTCCCTGCTGGTCTCTGCCCATTTCACTGAGCTGCTTTCTGCCCGTCTTTTTTAACCCACTGAACTGCCCAAACACTCCACAGAGGCGGTGGATTTCTGTAATTTCAAGGAAAAAATTAACTGTGATGAAACATGCTTTCTCTTTGAGGGTGGCCTTTGACCTTCCCTTTCCAATACACCTGACACCAAGGGCTTTACAGAAAGACCTGTTTGGGTTTGGGATGCTGATGTTGCTTTTTTGTTGTTCTCTCTCTCTCTCTCTCTCTCTCTCTCTCTCTCTCTCTCTCTCTCTCCCCACCCCCTTTCTGCACCCTCCCTGTTTCTCTCTCTGCCTTCTCCCAGGCCGAACTCAATGAAAAGTTGCTGCAATAATCCCAGCTCCCTGCTCCGCCTGGACCCAGGGAGGCGGGCAGGAACGCGGAGGGTGTTTTGTTAAATGCTCCCGTCGTTCGCAGGGGCTGGGACTTGATAAAAGGAGACCGTTTTCTGAAAAGATTTGATTGAAATGGCGTGTGCCAGGGCTGATGGGAGCCAGCAAGGGACAAAGCGCCGCGGATCCATGGACACTCGAGCAATTATGCCTCCACGCTGAAGGTGGATTAGCACGCTGGAAAGAAGCATATGTTTGGCCCGGGGCGACACTTCCCCCCGGCTGAGCTTAGAGAATGGGAGCGAGGAGAGCGGCTGGACCCGGAATATCAACTATCTGCGAAGCCCCCCTCCCCAGCCCAGCCCATCCGTTCCCCCGCCCCGCCCCAAAAGTCGGAGCGCGTTTCTACAAAGAGGAGGGGGAGGAGAGGGCTGGGAAGATTGCGAGAAGGGGCAGGAGGAGGGGAAGCCCCAGGGTGCTAATGGGCCCGGGATTGGCGAGAAGCGCCGCCCAGGGCTTTTCCTCTCGGGTCATGCTAGTGAGAGATCGGTCCACGCTTGGGTGTTGAGACCCAGAGTGGGGCGGGCGGGGATGGGGGGGTCCCATAAATGCTCCCACATAGAATTTCCCACTGCTAAAGTAGTTCGGTCCAGGATGTTCGCTCCTAAGGTAATGGAAGGTCAACAGAATCGTTGCAATAAAGCAAGGTCTTAATGACCTTAAAGATTCAAGTGGCCAATGGTTAGTGTCCCGGCGGGCGGCAGGCGCTGGGCGGGCGACGCGGTTCCCAGGGGCGCCTGGGTCCCAAGCGATGGGAAGGCCTTGGAAGAGGTGTCCATAGTTATATGTGTGGTGAAGCGAGGTAGAGTGAAGAGCTCGCAGAGGCCTGGTCGGGGAGAAGGGGTGTGGGAGCCGGGAGTCGAAGCCCCACGCAGCTCTACCTGCTTAGGGACCCAGGCCAGGGATGCTGAAACTTCGCTCTGCCTTGGGAGTCGTGCAGCCAGAAAGTTTCCCAGATCCTGCCTCCAATATTAATTAAAGCGCTGTTCCGGTGAAAAAGGCCCCTAGAACTGTGACCTGGAGCCTCCCGGCTCTCCCTCACTGCACCGGCAAGCGCGAGAAGGGAGGCCGGCGGCGCAGTCTCCAGCCTCTTTCTCAGGGTTTTACTGCAGCTTAATTGGGTCTAACCCGGATGTGAGCGCCAGTGGCCGCCGCCCAAGCCGCCTACACCCCCTTCCCAGGCTGCCGCTCCCAGCCCTGCACCCCCCCACCCGGCCTCCGTCCCATCCCAGGCTGGGCTCGAACCCACGTCCCCCATTGCACCTTCACCGCAGTCTCCTCCCCACCTCCAACGCCAGACTATCAAAATCAAGTTGCGAATTTCTTCTAAGCCGAAGGGGCACGCGGCGGGATTTGGTAGGGAGGGGATTCAGCTACGACTGCGCCCGGGGCGGGTCTGGGGTGGACAGGGCGGGACGCTTGAAGGCCGTGTGGCCCGCGCCGCCTCCACCTGGGAGGGGGTGCTGGCGCCCGGAGCCGAGATCAGGCGCTGGGGACCGACTCCACGCTGTGGACAAAGGCGCAGCCCAGACTTGGGGGCTCCAAGAAAGACAAGGGGGATCCTGAAATAGGATTTGGTAGCTTACAAAGCAAACGGAAATTTGATCCTAGCATTAACTCAGCGCCTCAGGAAAAAAAATTCTTTAGGCTATATTAGCTAAATTTTGTTTGACCAAACACTTTGAATGTAAACATCAATAAATACATATACATATGTGTATATTTCCCAGGATAGGCTGAATTTTTAAAGGGAGATGAGGAAGAACAACTTGGAGAAGAGGGAGCTCGGAGACAAAAGCCGGGCCTTTTGACTTGCAAAAGTTGACAGTTGTGATGGACAACCGACCAGCAGGCCACAAATCGCACAGAAGCTGGGCCACGAAACTCCACCTAAAGCGTGTGGTCTGTGTTTAGGATTGTTACTGGAATTTAGTGCATATAATCTTTATTGCCATAGGAAAAAATCACTGCTGCGAAAGCACACCATGGAATTGGACCACTTAAAAAAACATATCCCCACCCTACTGTTGGAAGTATTTCCAATTCTAAATGCACGTTAGTATGGAAAGTCAAACTAATTCTACCAAGTTCCCCCAAAGAACGTCAGGCTCATTCTCGCGCTGAAAGTAGACAGTAAAGGAAGGAAGGAAAAGGCAGGAGAGGGGGAGGGAGGGAGGGAGGGAGAGAGAGAGAGAGAGAAAGAGAGAGGGAGGGAGGGAGGGAGGAAAGGGGGAAGGGAGAGAGAGAAGGGAGGCGGAAGAGAGAGAGAAGGGAGGGGGGAGAGAGAGAAAAAGGAAAGCAGCGAGGGAGGGAGGTCCCTGTTCCAAGTATCCGCTAAGGAAAGGTCATCTCCCCTGCACTTCCCTCTTCTCTGCGGCAGATCTTTCCAGCAATATGCCAAATGTTGCTCTTTGTTTAGAAATAAATCTCTCTGTGAAAGCAAAGTTGGTTGTGCACTGTCCTTTTCAGGCACCCAAGATGAAAAAGAAATACAGTTTTATACACAAGTAGCACTTAAAGTTTAGTTAAAAGCCCCCAAATTCAGCCTGAAATATCTTTTATCCTTCTCTCTTCCCACTCTGATGGCTACTTTGCTACCCTCAATGGAAAACACCAGTTACTTCTCTGGCAGAAGATGTAACTTATGTTCATGATTTGACTGAGAATGTTTCTCATCTGTGTCCACATGGGCAAAGATGAGTTTGGGCTACTGCTTTTGTGGAAAGAAATCAGTGTCTTGTTCAATCATACAACTGCGCTCTGTTTATAAATATTCTACCTCGAGCTAATTCATCCCTGCCTTCAGAAAAACAGTTGAGTAAACGCTGATGGTTAATGGGGTCTTTAGCTCTGACTCGAAGTTGACTTGGCAAATGATGTTCTTAAAGACAAGCTTCTAAGAGAAACCTATACAGGTTCAAATTTTTTCAGTTTCTCTCCCAAAGTGTGTCACAGGACAGTAGCTTGAAAAGTAGTAATAACAGAGGGAGGTTGATGGCATACCTGTGCGGCAACCAAGTTAATATAATAAAGAATTGTTCATTGAAATTCACAAGGAAAAATATCCTTAAGTAGCCTAAGAGGTGATGCAGAGGTGTGAGAACAGCTATTACGGGGTGCGTTGTGTGGATTCATTCTTCTAAGACTAGCGGTTGGGTGATGTTAGGAGTTGACTTGGGTTTGTCTGTGGTATGCGTAGGGTTTCTTCTTCTTCCTTCCTTCTCCTCCTCCTCAGCCTCCTTCGTTCTCTTTGTCCTTGCATTTAACATTTCTTTTTACCACATAGCACTAAGTGGTAGGGAAACATGGATGTGCTTCTTCAAATGCTCAACTTGGATAATCAAGCAAATTAAAGAACAAATATCAGTATTCCGACCCTTAGGATCACTGCCATCTCTGCACCTGTAACTCAAAGAATGAAAACGCTGGTTATTTATGCCGTACTTTCTGCCTCTTGGATCTCTAGTGAGTTGACCCGATTTTTATAGCCCTTTTATCCAAGCAATGAGGATTCTTCACCTCACTTCACCTCCCCCCACCCCATAACTGAATGGCTTAGGAGGAGATCTGTAACTGGGATGAAGCAGCTGTTGGCTTCATGCCGTCCTCTAACTTGATTATTCTTTGGACACGTTAGGCAAGCATTAGTGATTGATAATGACGCTAATTAACCCCTTTCCTTTCCAAACAGTAAACTGCTGCCAGCAGGATGCTACAAACAATAAATATAAAACACTGCATACATCAATATCTGTTTAAAGCACAACTTCATTTGGGCGCATTTAACCATACGGCTTTCAGTTAACAATTTCACTATTTATTCAAGCATTTCTCCAAAAGCCAGAGGGGGGAGGCAGAGGAAGAGAGAGGGTTAAGAAGAGGGGCATGGGGCTTTAAGACCACAAAATGCTGTCATACCTGTCAGCTGCAGCAAAGTTAAGCTCTAATGGAAACCATGCATGATTTTTTTTTTTAATTTCAGGTCAATACTTTTTAAAAACTTAATTAATCCAGCTCTGTTCTTAACCTATTTAAACTTAACGTAAGACTGAATACCATATATGATTTTCCTTTATGGGGGAAAGCAGCTCTCCTGCCTGATATGGAATTATTATGAATTAACTTTAGATTGGGAAAGGAATGGGGAGACATTGTTTCATAAAGAGTGGTGAAATTTAGATTTTAAGCAGGATTTCAGGAAACCAGAGCAAATTTGATCTGAGTGTACAGTCTGACATAACCTGAGTTGTGAAGAAATGTACACTAAATTTGGGATTTTGATAAATGAATATTCCTAGCAAGTGAATAAAATGTATTCAATTAACTAAAACCCTGTGCACTTCTGAACTGAAGTGGAATCGACTGTAATTGATTTATTTGAAACCAGAGGTTAAGGACTGAATTAGCTAAGTACAACTGGGTATTTCAAGCCACTGACTTCTCAAATGTCAAATCCCTTCTATTTTAAATATTATTTCAGCTGCGGGGCATTGCAGTCCTGATGGTAGTTCCATCAAGAGCTCAAATTATATTAATATTCGATTTTGGGGAGGAATGGATTGGATTGTGATTTTAGAGGGTGTTGGAGAGCAGAAGGGGTAATGAAGGAGCATTGTGGTTCCATGTGGGTGTGGTAATTAGCACAGCCTAGCAAGCATCCTTACAATTCAAGTATGTACCTTAATTTGATTTAATCCAAAGAGAATCACTGTTGTTAGTATACAAACATGTGACCTGTCAAGTAATCACCATGTGTTTTAGAAAATACCCATTGGTCCCAGCAGAAAAAGCCAAAATCCATACAGCATTTGGTTAGTCCCACAAAAATTATTTTTAATAATAACCCTTCTAATCCTCCCACTCATTAAAAATACATATAACTTCTTTCAGCTTTTTTTTTTGCTTTTGTTTGTTTAAAGAAAAGGAAAGAGAAAGGCATTGGCAAATTGGCAATATCACAATCTCAAAATGTCCAACTACAGAATAGAAATAACTAATTCTATGTATTTGGAAACCATTGTTTATTATGACCTTGTAATATTCTAACCCACTATTTCCTTTCTATCTTTCTCAGGATGCAAAGATTATATTGGGTTCAGGTTTTCCGACATAACAAGCATCTGTAAATCCAGATATGAATGAATGGTATTTAATAAGATTGTTTTCGTTTTAAAATGAGTATTTATGTGTCGTTGGAGAAAGAGCAGCAATGTATGGCTGTTTATGAATGCTATTGTGCCTGAGGTTAGGATCCCCCACACAATCTGAGATGCAGCCAAGAAAAACAGCCCTGATAGACAATGCTTCACTTCACCTGCTACAATGCTGTGTGCATTTCATTTCTGTCAAGAGTATGTACAGTTAGGGTTCATTCGCCTCATTATTTTGTTACATCTACGCTACAGTTAACCAGTCTCTCTAGGAAATAATAAATAACCGCTTTAAAAAACAATTGCCGCGCTGCGTTCTGAGGATACACTTTCAATTTGAAATTAAAAAAAAAAAAAAAAAGAAAACCCACCATTGTTATGAATTCTCTGGCTTTGGAAAATAGAATTTAGACTCCACCAACTCTCGTTCGTCTGTCGGGATTGATTTTACTCCGCCTTCCATAAAGAGATTAGAAAGCAAAATGCTGCAAAATGGACACTAATGCTTTGCTTCTTTAGTCCTTCGGAATGCCAACCCAGATGAACAAATGCGAAATCTCCTCCAGTGTGTATACCTAGACACTTTTTCTATGACCTCTCCCAAAACCTTCCAGTTAACCACCTCTTATCTCTTCTTAAACACCGTTAAAAATCCTCCTCACTTTCTAAGCAAAGACTTTCCAAATCACTTTACTAAAGGTCTGAAATCGCCATTTTTATGCACAGGAAGTCCTTCCTTCTGTAAGAGCTGAGCACAGAGTCCTCTTATCGTGGAAGACAGATAGGAAAGGTCTGCACAGGAAGGATGCACAGCCCTCCCCCATCCTCTCCAGCCCACCTCAGAGAACGTTTCATATTCCTCAAAGGTCCTAGGAGGAGCCCCCTGGTGATAGGAAGGGGTGGGTCAGCATTTAGGAGGCAGGCAGCAAAGATTCTGGGCATCAACGTAATTTCCCACTCCCCCTCTGCAACCTCAAGAGATACTAAGAACAGCACAGTAGTGAATTCATCTCTATATAAAATATTAAATAAAAAGGAAACAACTTGCCCTCTTTCTCTGTTCCACAGACATTTCTGCCACTATTCCTTTTCTCCCCAGAAAACCAGAGCTAGTTTTAGCTCATTTACATGTCTTAGCCACTGAGAAGCCTAGGCTAGCAAGTGAAGGTTGAAGTGGGTATTTCCTTTGTGCTAATGAACAAACAATTTAAATTTCAGTTATCCTCTGAGACAGATTCTAAAGTACTTATGGGGAAAGGGGGGGCGGTCTTCTGTTCGGTTGTCCATCTTCCTTGTCATCCTTAATATTGGTTCCGAAGGCTTTGTATTTTGGTTTCCAAAACACAAATGAAAACCTAAAGGATCAACATAAATAAATAAAATGTTATTTTTAATAATAAAATTAACGTTTCTAGTAAGGAAAAGATACTATGTCATTCCTGTAGCAGTACAAACAATCTTTTATCCAAAAGAATACATTGGGTTTTATTGTGTCATTTGTCTGAATACAGACTCAGTGGAATATCTAAATGATACCCTACTCTGAACTCCAAGTTGAAAGTAAGTTTTTATTATACTTGAGGGAAACAATGGGTTCAGCTGCTTATTGCAAGGAGCAATTGCCAAGGGAGAGTTAAACTCAATTACTGTAACCATACTGAATAAAAAATACTGCCAAGAACAAAAATACGCCTGGGTAAAGACAGCCACTGAATAAAAAAAAATCGACATAAAGCGTATCAAATATTTATTTATCTGGGCAACAAAGGACTATGATACATTGACAGGCATGGAAACTACTGCCAGCACAACTCAATACAATACAACTAGAACTGCTTCCAAAATGGCCAGTGAAAATACAGAATACCAGGTGGTCCCAAATGTTTGAAGTTCTTTGAACAAAAAGAGAGAGAGATAAAGAAAGAGAAGGAAAATCCCTTACCCTAGGTTTAAAGACAATACTCATTTATTGCTCAAATGATGCTTTTAAGGGAGGACAGTGGAATAAAATAAACTTTTTTTCTCCCCACAATACATAGAAGGGTTATAAACCACTCAAGTTTAAAAATCTTTCCAGGGTCCAATATCACTTTTTTCTTTCAGTTCAATGAAAAGCTAAAGGTAATGCTAATTATATATAAAATTTTATTTTACTTTTTGTTGTTGTTGTTCAGCTCTTTCATTGTCATCTTTAACATGCTACAGCAGGGCTAAATTCATGAATTCCAGAGGAAAAAAAAAATCCCCCAAACCTTGAATTTCTAAATAAGTACCATGAGCCACATGAAGAAATAATAGGGAGGAATCAAAACCCACTAAACAAGAGGTAAACGAAATCACCAGATAAATTAAAAAAAAAAAGGGAGGGGCTTAAAACAGACTCACCATATTTACAATTCCCATTAAATTACACATAAATAAATATATACAGAGATGTGAACACTGATTCCCTTATATAACTGTGAATCGTGTTGCCAGAGAAAGTTCAAGTTGGTCGCTTTACATTGAAGAGGATAAACTTCTAGAACTGAAGACATGACATGGAACTTCGTGTATTTGTGTTCAAGTTTATTCACAATACTGATAAAAATGTCATTATCCTTTTTGCCTTTTTTTATTTTTAAGTATGGCTACAATCTGAACTGAAATATGTAAGGGAAGGTGGTGATTCAGTCCCATGAAGCTCATATAATTTTTTTAGAATTTTTACTTTATTTTTTTAGAAAAAAGTTTTTAATTTTTTGTTGTTGTTGATTTGTTGTTTGTTTTTTTTTTAAAAAAGGTTCACAAAGTCGGACAGAACTTTTTCTTTGCTGGCTTCGCGGCCTGTTCTGTTCTCTTAGGCTCCACATGAGGGCAAAGGGGAGTCGCTGTGGATGGGGGGAAGTTGAGGCAGGGGCCTGAGTCCGCAGGGGCTGCCTCCTGGCAGCAGAGAGCAGCCCCCCAGCTCCAGAGGACTGGCGGTGACGGCCACAGCAGTGGGGCTTGCAGACCCCGGAGCTGTCACCTGCCCGAGGTGGTAGGTGAGGGGACGCCAAAGGGGGTAGAGGCGCTGGGGAGGCGTGGAGGCCCAGGGCGGGAGAAGAGCCTCACTTTCTGTGTTTCTCCTCTTTGTCACTACTTTTGGCGCTGTTGTCCGTGTGGCTGTTGGGGTTGTTGCTGAGGTACATTTTGTCCATGGCCTTGAGGGCCTCAGTGAGATAGTTCTGCAGGGCGGTGACCGCGGCGCACACCGCAGGGCTGCCGAAGCCATGGGAGATGAGGTTGAAGTGGGTCAAGCAGCTCTGGATGCCTGGCTCCAGGATGGGGTTGGGCCTGGAGTTCCCCAGGGGAGATCTGTCCTGAGCCAGTAGGTCGGTGAACTCTTTGCATATCTGTCTGCAACACAAGGGGAGCAGAGAGAGAGAGATGAGGCTCCCCTGTGAGCAGCACAAGCTGCAGGGACAAACTTTCTCCCTGTAGTCACCTCCGCCCGCATCCAGTGGACACCTGGCCTGACCCCAGGCCCCAGAGACAGGCTTGGGGATGGCCACATGTTGGGAAAATAGTCACCTCTCAGTGTTCCCTAAAACCCTTCTCCTTCTTAAATGCACACCCTTCCTGCTTTCAGATGCCTGCCCGTCTCTGTCTCTGTCCCTCCCTGTCTCTCTCTTCTCTCAGGTACACCAAAACTTCTAATCCCTTCCTTTCTCACTCACACCAAACATTCTGGACACAGGAAAACATGTCATGCATTTAGAAGAGAAACAAAAGAGAGTACAAGGGATGAAGAGTCAGAAACAGGAGCACCTCACCAAGAGGCAACAGCATACTGCTATCAGCTGTCCTGTTCAAAACACTCCAGAGACCCTCTTCCTGCTCTTCTACAGAGAACTCAGCAGCAGTTTATGGGATGAAATCCCCACTCATTCACCTTCAAATCAGATCAGAGGCCACAAAAGGCAAAACTTTTCTTGGGATTAGTTTGCCTTTTTTAAAAAGGCACAAAAAATGTTACTTCTGGGTAATTCAGACTGGTTTTGGGGAAGAAGAAATAGACATTTCAATTTCCCATTTCACCTCTTTTCTCTCTCACACACAATTCTCTAGGGTAATTGTGAAAATGGGTGTATAAGGGAAGGGGAAAAGTTGAATTTTCAGAAAGGGTCTTGAAAAGTCAGAAATACAGATAGATGAGGCTGGCACACTGCAAGCTCTTTCTGTGATTCTGGGAAGCAAAGACTAACCGGGGCCTTCTCTGAGGCCAGCTGACATCCCCAGGCCAGAAACTGTCCTGCCTGAGGCCTCAGCCTCTGCCCTCTGGTTCCATGCCCTCCTGTGACATCGACTTTGATAATTAAGGGCTTCCAAACAGGCCTTTTAATTTCCAGAAAACATATCAAAACAGTAATTTTCTTTTCACACGCCACCTGGAGAAGCCTATTGAGTCCAAACACCGATGGGAATAGAACTCAGGCCATTTTGAAACCTATTTGACATGTCGCCTGTAGGCTAAACTTCTGAACTTCTGGGCTGTGTGTGTGTGTGTGTGTGTGTGTGTGTGTGTGTGTGTGTGAGAGACAGAGAGAGAGAGAGAGAGAGAGACAGAGACAGAGACAGAGACAGAGACAGAGACAGAGACTTCCCAGGAGGGAAGAAAAAGCCAGGCAAGAAGTGAGATTAGGATTGAAACTAGGGCAATTTCTGGCTTGCATATTTTGCAGGCCACTGCTTAATCCTTTCTCTTGAAGACATATTGACAGAAGACAGTAACAGATATAAGCAAGTCTGTTGCCCCTTTAAGGACTTGATTCTGGTATTTCTGAAACAACAGTCACAAATCCACACTCAGCTTCCATCAAATCCCTACTATACCCTCCCGCTTACATATTAATTTTAAAAAAATAAGGTGGGGCAGGAGAGAGGGAAAAGACAGAAGCACATTAACAATCCTACTTGTATTTCCCCTTCAAAATAGGTTACAGTTTCTAAGATTGTGCTGTAACTTTAATATTTACAACAACAAAGTGGATGGACAGAAAAGGAAAACAGGAGAAAAGTGAGAGCAAAAACGATTTTGGTTTTCGCTTCTCTCGACAATGAGACACAGAGACCCTGAAGAGGTAAATGCCTTACTTTGTAGCCAGGAGCATGTTTTTTCTTGTCACTTGCTCATTGGGATCGGAATGTTGTCGGTTGAGAAATTCAGCTACTGCTTTGGCAGGAAATTCGGTTTCGCACACGTACCCAAAGTCCCTGGCTAGGTGGACTGCTTCTCCTGGCAAGAGGTGGGAAAAGGGAGGTGAGCGCCAGAGAATGGAGAGTTGATTACAAAACTTCTTCCCAACTCCCTTACTTTCTTAACCCAGATGTTGAAGAAAACACAAACTACTTGTTTTCTCATTTCAGCATTTATTTCCTTCTCTGTAGGCTCTGGTGGATGAATTTCTCAGAAAAAAAAAAAAAAGGTCACTTGTCCTAGAAAGCCAAGATGATTTGAAAATGTAAACCCCACCACTGCGCCCCCACCCTCCAATCCCGTCCCCCACCCTGATGGCATTTTCCCAACTTCTCTTTAAAATGTTTCTTGTATTCCAGTCTCACACCTAGCAACACATTTATAAATGATATTCATAATTACTCTTTGAGTTTTTCTGCAAGGGAACAACTAAGGGCTTACATTTTAACGTGATCGTATATAATTATCTGTTCATCCAAACCGATTAACCAGGAGGATTTGAGGGTCACTCCACTGAGTCAGTCTGTGTTGTTGATTTTCGAATCTTTGGTTTTAATTTCCTGAACCAGTTGGTTTTTACTGCAGGGCTTCCTGCCATTAGCTCCAGCTCCGGAAGAACGCATGCGCCAATTAGAGCATCAAAGCCCTCTCCGCAGAGCTTGTTTCCATAAAATGGAGCGGATCACAAACAATAACAGTTCTCCAGAAACTGCCTCCCTGCTACAGGACTCAACCCTCAAATCCATATATACTCTCACACTACACCCAAAGCCACTTATTACCATTTTCTTTGCATAGAATTCTTTTGGGGTATGGACAGTGGGGTCTCTTTGTACTGGCACTGAACAATTGCTTATTACTTAACAGTTGTATTGGTATAATCTTGGATACCATTAACAAATGGTTTGTAGGATTCCTCCTTAAATTTATGGTTTTAAAGTTTCATTAGTTATTTACAAAGCTAGTACTCGAAGTCAATTGTACTATATCTCCTCAAATACAAGAGGTAAATATGATAAAATGCCTACTTTAAACATAAATGGTAGTTTTGAAATCTACCTTGTAATTCAACTATGTTTTTTCTTATTGGCATAAGATATTTTGAGCAGAACACAAAGGAAAATGCAAGAGTGCTATACACACTCAAACTTAAGCTCAATTTAGTATCAGAAAAATTTAACAGGAATCTAGAGGAAGCAGGAATGTGAGTGGATTCTGGTAACAGTGTATCTGGGGCATGGAGTGAGGACAAGGTTAGCTTTTGTTTAAAGGAGTTTAAAAGTGTGTGTGTGTGTGTGTGTGTGTGTGTGTGTGTGTGTGTGTTAAAAACTGCCAGGAGAAACTTTTTGCAATGCTTATATATTTTTTCTTTTCCTATTCAAACGATTCAAAGTCTAAAATTGCTCACTTTTCTTCCTTTCCAGTAGAGAAGCACAATTAAATGAGAGTTAAGGGATAATATGTTTGGAAAACAAAAATCTAAAAGGGCATATAACCCTGAGCTTTCAGACAGTCTTAAATCAGGATGCAGGTCAAAGATTCCCAAATTAATTCAGGAAGTAATGGTCACGTATTTCTCAAACGCAGATGTCAGAATAGCTTAAGTGACTTACTGCTGAGCTCTATAAAGGAGACAGGAACTTGGAGAATATGCAGTTCTTAAATTTTCACATTGTTTAGGTCAGAATTATACTAGAGGGGTGTAATTTTGTGGTAGAGGTAAGGAGGAGAGGAGAAGAGTAAATACAAGTATTATTTTAATTGCATTTCTAACTGTATTCTCTGGAAAAAAATGAAACTGCCCAAATGACACAAAATATCTGGACGCTAAGTATTATCCATTTTCCCAGAAGACAGCTCCTTTCTTGTTAGCAAGTGGACTCGCTTACCCTCCACTAGTGATGTGAGCAGGGTGACGTTGGCAGCTTTACGTCTCCCTGCTGGCAGATTTAATCCTATTTTGTCCAGTTTTTCTCTTAAAGATCTTCCTCCATTTTTAGACTTCGCCCTGTTTCACAAATACATGCAAGAAAAGGATTTAGAAAACATTGGGTTGCCTCTCCATCACATTGTAGTCATGTTGACAACTGCCTAAAATGTACTTTTAAAAATTAAGATTTTTGGCCCAAGATATTCAAAGGAGGGAAACCTAGGAAGAAATGGTACAGAAACATCAGAGGAAATAAATGCTTGTTAAACTGTAAAGTACCCCCTGTGTTCAGTTATTATTGCAATTATTGTGGCAGGTTGGAAGATTTTATTTCCCAACTCTCTAAAGAAGAACCACAAACACAATTCTCATCTCTAAGGTTTGAAGTATTTTTTAGCTCAACTGATTACAGGATATTTTCCCTGTTGTTACAATCACACAAATCCCAAAGGGGTCCTTAAATTGTCTTTGCAAGAACTGCTGTTAAGTTGTTCAGAGTAACCAAAGTTATCATCACTCTCAGATTTCTTGCTCTGGCTTTAGCCCCAATGGGAAATTCATTTCACCAATTGTTTACAAGCCATGTCACCAGCCTAACTGGAAATGTCAAAAGCTGGTATGGCCTTTAAAATTTTCACTGATTTCAGAGACAATGGAGGGGATTCTAAATAGATGTCTAAATAGACTCCCATAATCAGAAAGTGGTTAAGATAAATTGTTTAAATAAAACAGCAAATTAATTAATTTCAGATTTTATTCCCTACTCAAGTGCTCTTTAATTGTGTGGATTAGATTATGTTCCCCTAGGTAAACAGTCTCCAATATCGGGGATGGGGGAAGGGAAGGAAAAGGCAGAGGGGGCGTTTCGTATTAGTGTCAGTGAAAGATTACAAAGGGACAGCCAAATGACTGTGAAGGAGGGAGAAAAGATTAGAAGAGCTGATGTTAAAATCTTCCAAAATCAGTTTTACAGGCTTTGTACGGGATATACCCATCAGAGTGGAATTGTGGTCCATAAAGAGATAAATGAATAAATGTCAAAAAATTAAGTTCGCGGTCTACTTTCTATTTTTTAAAAAAGAATAAGGAAATATTATCTTGGAAAGTTTAACCCAAGACCTACCACTCACAACGTTAGGTGGAACTCTAGGAGGAAAAACCCCACAAGAGGTAGAAACCTACCCATGGGAAGGTGCTTTCACTTCGCTGACCCTTATAAAATCTTTTCTACCAAATGAGTCATTCCGGCCTCGGGGCGGGAGGTGAGATTAGAATCCCTGGCCACGAGTGTCACATGCATTCATCAGAGCGACTACACCTAATGCACGTAAACGTCCCTTGCACGCCGCCTGGCACACACCCGGCCACCGGACATCCGAACGATTAACGCGAAAGCCTTGGGCACTGGAAGTCGCTGTCTGGCCGCAGTTGGCAGCGGCCGGAGAGCGTGGCGCGCGGACTCATAAGAAAGCCACTGTCTTCTACTTAAAGCGCTATTCAAGAGACGGCGGGTTACCGTCGTAGACCCTACACGGAAGTAAGGCAAAGGGGGGAGCCCGAGTGGAAGTTTTCAGGGCTTGCAAGGTGTGCACTAGGAGGAAAAAGGCGGCTGCACGGCGCCCCGTGGCTGCAGTGGCTGGGACTGAACCAGCCAAGGAGCGGCTTGCGCGTGCGCGCGGGAAGGGCAGGGGGGCGGAGAGCCCGGGGAGCGCGTCGCGGAGGCGCACGCGGGCGCGCGCAGAGGGCGGCGAAGAGCGCAGGCGCGCCGTCTCGCCCCGCCCCCAGACCCCACCCACCGGCTCTACGCGTTTCTTCCCGCCCCTTTCTTTTCCCGCGAAGGGAGGGCCGTGGGGCTAGGTCCATTTGCGTCGCCGCCCTGGCGCAGGCGCAGTGCTGCCCGGCAGCGGGGCGATAGCAGGGGCGCGCCGGGCCTCACCTCCGCAGCACTCCGCCCAGCAGCGAAGCGTTGAGACACTCGGGCGGTGAGAGGCGCCGCTGTACTTCCGCCACCGTGACCTTGTACTTCGAGGTGGAGCTGAGGAGCGAGAGGCGACCCGGAACTGAACAGAAGACTTCGTTGGGGTTCACGACGCCACCAAAGAGGTTGTCCTTGTTTATGGGGATGGCGGAGACGGCGTTGCTGTTGGACTTGGACAGGGACACGGGGCCTGTGGAGACAGACCCGGAGGCGCGTGTGGATGTCGAGGATACCTCCCGAGTCCTGCCCGACCCCAACCCCTCGTCCCGGCCGGGCGAGGTGCCTAGGCTTGCTCCGCAGCCCCGCTTTCCTTCCTTCCCGGAAAATTCTGTGGCTCATTCTTCCACCTCCTGTCTTATTCCCGTCCTGGGACCGAGCCTCTCTGCCCCTCCTCGGTCGCCGAGGCGTACCCGTCCCGCCAGTCAGTCCTGTGCTTCTGCCTGGAGCCTTTCGGCCACAAGGGTGTTGTGTGGAGATAGTGGTGAAATTGTGACCCTGTCGGCCCTCAGCATCCGAGGACAGTGGGCCCCAGATGAGGGTGCAGGGGGAGAAGTTACGTTCGCAAGCCAAGGGCAGGCTATATGTACTTCGTGGAGTTTTGTGGGGTCGGGGGCTTGGTGTTAGGGAGAAATTGCTTCGAAGACCTATCATTAAAATCAGCCCAGAGTTTAGATGGCTAAAGCAGCTCTAAATGAGAGTTTCAGTTGAGGAACCATGCTGGGAAGTGGTGGATTCCGTTGTCACACATCAACCGTGCCCCCATCCTTGTGATAAATAAGCCCTTTCCTATATTGAGTTTCAAAAAAGACTCAAGTTTTGGAAATCCATCTCAAGTCCCGTTTTGAGCTGGGAGGAAGAAAGATAAACAGGCCTACGATAGAATACTAGTAGTGTGTCCTTTTGTAGAGCAAATATTTAATAGTTCTCTGATGAAGCATCTTCAGGGGCGGGGCGGCGGGGGGCGGGGCGGGGGGCGCATATAGTCTTGCCAGTTAAAATCATAAGCTCTTCGTTGCCGAATCCACCAAAGTTAGAAAAAAATTCAAGGCGAGCAGAAAGTGTACTAACGTTTCTTGACACCAATGTCATGCAGAAGAATCCACAACCATTTAAGTACAGTATGCATTTGTATTTTTAAATTACTCAAGGAGGCAAATATATGCATACATTCTCATCACAATACTTCCTCCTCTTTAATGGGGCTCTTCTATACGTATGGGGAGGTGGGGGGCACTAGGTTTGGATAGATCACTTGTGACATTAATAGCTCTGGGGAGGCTAATAGAGACAATAGGAGTTAAACGAACTCTTGAGAGATTACTAATAAAAGAGCCAATTATCATGTCGACTTGGAAGGAGCATCTCTTAAGATTTATCCCTTGCACATCTAATTTGACGTGACAACGACTTCACAGATGCAAAAATGAAACTCTAAACTAGCCAACAATATACTGATTGGGGTTAGAAATGAGAACAGTTTTATATAGCATCATCCTCTGGTGGTGCCTAGAATCCTGAAATGTAACATTGCCACCATAACAAAAAAAGGGCTGCTGTAAATAGCATTTACTCCAGAAAACTTTATTTCTACTCACTAAACACAATACAAATTACAAATCCATCCAAATCACTTGGCACTTTTTAAGAACAGTTTCTGCTCTGAACAATTATGCTAATAATCCTGAGATCTTCAAGATGCTAATTTTAACCAAAAGCCAAATTTTTGTTAACCTAATTCACAAAGTTTAAAACCCTTAAACAGCTAATGAGAAATTAAATTGAAGAACATGAAAGGTTTTTTTTTCCTCTCTGCCATGGACTATTATGTCTTTTTATCATCTGCCTTTACAGTAATAAGTTATTTGCACTGTTTTAGCATTATATACTTCTTAACACTCCGAGTCACTCACACAGTGGATTAACTAAACTATTAAACCGTTTCAAAATTGAAATGCCACTTCCAAATCAGTTCAACTACTACACATTTCATGTATTTGTCCAGATATCACTAAACTAAATCAAATGGCCAAATCATGAATCAGGACAAAGCTTGCCTGTTGCCAGTACTAACATACTGAAAGCCAAATCATTTAAGCATTGCTGTTCTATGCCTATCTATTTGCTAATTCTGAGCCTTTAGGAAATCCTATTTGAGAAAATAAATACAGCTCTGCAAGTTCTTTTAAATAGCTCTATGCTTGTAAGGACATGATTGGAATGCAGAAGGAAATGGCTTACCTTTCTTAATTACAGTTTGATCTGGGATGTTAATACCCGGGTCTTCTACATGCTGCAACAAAAGGATACACATGGATGTAAGTGTATAATCAAAACAAAAGGAAATGAATATTCTGCACAATATGGAGGGAGGGAAAAGTATAGGACCAAAATTTCCCCCTCTCATATAGTGACATTTATATAACGAACATCTCATCTTGGCTTACTGGAATTTGGGCTTTGCAACTCAAGAGGTTTCACAGCACACCCACAGCCAATTTCTCCTCCCCCAGCAAATAATCCTTGTTTGAAGGAGGTGAGGGTGGAGAATAAAACTTTCTTCAGAAATTAAATGAAGTTTTGGAGCACCAAATCTTTCTCACAGTCAGTTCAACCTTTTAAAATGCACCGAGCTTTAGTTTGGCACCTCAGCGGCTTCGGACTTTGGCGATTCCACTTTTCAGGCATCAAAAGCCAGAGAGAAACAATAGAAATGACAGAGGCGGGAGTAACAGGAGAGTGGTGGAAACGTTTTAGGTAGATAAAGAGGAAACCCATATACACACCTTCGCTTACAGAAAACTGTAAATATTTTTTTAAAAAAGGAGTACGCCTAAACTGGTATCAGATAGAAATATGAAAACAATTATAAAAAAAAAAAAGACCTTTGAGGCTGTTTTCCTGTTGTCCCCCAGCAGATTTGTTAGTGTGTGTCTCTCTTTTTTTCCCTTCTTTTTTTTTTTTTTACAGATGAATGGTATACGTGTGTGCTAGAGTCAAAACGTGATTAGAAAGTAAAATGAAATCATGTTTTCTAATGCAGAAACTGACAGGCAATATAATGTCTGGCTGTGTTTACAAATTAGCACCAGGGCTGCTGAGATAGAAGATTTCGCAATCGTTACCAAACACAGGCATTACCATTTAAAAAACTATTACTTCCTTCTCTAGTCTTTGTCCAACAATAATACTGATTCGAACATTTTCCATTCTGTCTTGGATTTATGCTCCTGTTAATTGTGCCTGATCGCAATGATTCCGGGTGGATGGTACTAAGTTGCTTTATTACAGGTTTTATTATACTCAATGCTCTCATTTGTAACTTGCCTAAAGTGCTTCTGGATTTAAGTATAATTAAATTGAGAAATGTTCAGAAATGACTACTGCTGCAGTTCTTGTGTTTTAACTATATGGGGAAATATGATCCCTTTATGCATGCACCCTAAACCCATAAACTAAATGTAGTGTGGCATAATACTTTTATTTGTGTTATTTCTAGACCTTGTTCATACAGGGAAGACTGTTAAGTTTAAAGCCCCACTGAGATATTAATGATTAAATAATTTTCACCATCAGTTTGATTTTCTTAAATATTTAGCAGTCATTCTTACTAAAGGTTAACTGTTGCAGCAATGGGAAAATTGAAAACAACCCTTTTCCTGACCCAAATTCCTTTGAAGGATTTTTTTTTCTTAAAAGGTGGGGGAGGGTGGGGAAGAGCAGCAACTGGGTTTCCTTGTTTTTATTTGATCTTTTGGTTAATTTTGCCTACTGGCCAATTCCACCACTAAGAGTGACTACACAGGTGTTAAGAATTCACCCCAGCCACGTTGGGATTTTTACAAAGTAGAGCAATTCTAATTCACAGTACTCAAAAGCTTACTACGTTATTTTGCAATTCAAATACTTCCAAAGAGCAGGCTAGGAAAAGCACTCAGAGACTCTGGGAAGAGGGTCTAAAAGGATCACAACTTCCAGGTTTGTTTTTCAATTGCTCTTTTCTCAACTAGTGCTCCTCTCATTTTACTTCCCAAGAAATGCACTGTTTAGTATGTTTCTGAAACATTTGTGAACACACACACACAATGCTTACTAAACCCCACATTGGATCAAGTGCCTATTTTCCTGCTTTCTATGCAAGGCTGCTAAACATAACCAACAAATTTCAGTGATTAACTGGTCCAAATGAGAGATGTAATAAATTTTCTATTTTTCTGTGTAACTTAAATAAGGTTTTAAATTCACCAAGCAACCAGGTAAGTTCATCTGACCATTCTCTTTGCAATCTAATGCAGTAATCATTAAACTGTCAGCGGACATATTGCTGCAATATTTGATGCAATAATTTGAAATAGCATTTTAGCAAAAATCACATCCAGATACATTTCCTCTCCAAAGAAAAGCAGCATTAACAGAGCCTTTACAGCTTTAATAAAATTATTGGCTTGTTGTAATTCCATTTCAGGAAGGTTGTGAGGAAACCATAAATATGTAGAATTGAAGCAGAGATGCTGGTTTAAATTTAATTTTAGAAAGTTTTTTCAAATTATCAATAGCCTGGTTTACATTGTAAATACTAAATGTGCTAATACCATGCTTATTTAGAAGTCATTTTAAATTGCATTTATTGATAAACTGAATTAGAACTCAAATAATGTATTACCCAATAGTCTCAAAACATTTAATTTAATATGGGTGTAGCAGGTTCTGAGAGGCGCTGGGAACCGGGCTAATGATTTATGAGGTCAGCATTTAGCACCCCTAGGAAGAGAAGAAGGCTGCATTTTAATGTCCCTCTGCTCGGATTTGCTACTTATTATTCTTTAATCAGGGTAGGGTATGCACATAACTTTTAGATATCATAAATGCTTATAAAATCTAGTAAAAATAGTGTTTCTAGTATATCTTTTACACTCTTAAATTGGTAGGGCATTTAATGAGCCCTTTCAGTTGAATTTAACATCTTTTTCAGGACAGGGAGAAATCCCCACGCCACACACAGCGGTGGAATTAGACCAAAATCGAAACAGTTGACAGTCGTCGAGAGGGGAAAAGATTGTTAATGGTGACACTCGTCTGATGTATTTCTGTATTGTGGAAATGGTGATACAGGCATTGTCTGAAGGAGCCCCAGGTGCCATTGTTCTAGGGTCAGAACTCTCAACTACTTTTTTATTTTTTAATTCCGTGGTCTGTCTGGGTCCTCAAAAATACAATGAAATTTTGAAAAAGTGAATACCATGGAGGAAAACCCGGGGCCACCGGCTGTGTGTCCCGGCATCTTCTCTGGGGGTGGGTGGAAAGTGGCTTCATCCCCTCTCCGCTCGCGCGGCCTCTTACCGGGACGTCCTCGATGGCGTGAGGTAAGGAGTGAATCGGGAGGTCTCCGAGTCCTGAGCCAAGCCCGTGTGGGCCATGAAGGAGGTCCTCGTGCCGCCGGTAGTCCCTGCGAGGATCCAGGCCCGACAGCTGGTGGGGCAGCCCCCGGTGCGTGTGCAGGAGCCCAGACTCCTGGCTTTGCCTCTGGCCGGGCCAGCCCGGGTGCTGCGGCTGCGGCTGGGCGTGCAGGGGGTTCAGGCTGTAGGGGTCGTTGACGTGGGAGTAAGGATCTTGCGACTGGGGGTAGATAGGCTGGTAGGGAGGGGGGAAGTAGGGGGGCTGGAAGTCAGCATTGGGGGTGTGGGACAGCGGCGGGGCGCTCGTGTAGGGAGATTGACCTACAGTGCCCAGCTGGGGCAACCGTGCAGTCCCGTTGCTGGTGCCGTCGTGACGGTCCTACAAGAGAGCAAGAGGAAGGGGAAAGAAAGAGAAATCAGACGTCGAGTTACGGCTGCCCATACTAAACCCACTCCGCAAGACTGCATGGGAAACCGCCCGTTCCCGTCGCAGGCCGCGGAAAGAAATGAGCTCTAAGTTGTTCATTTCGGAAAATACCCCGGCAGTGAAACGGGCTCTTGCAAAAGCTCAGGGAATTCGATTGTGCAAATGTGGAGGCATAAGAGACTTTCCTTGGGCGTTTTTTTCCAAAGCGGGGCAAAAGACAAAAAAAGGACAGCCCAGAATACAGCCCATTAAGCTGCAGCATGAACCTCCCTCAAGTAAAATTAAAATTTCTGCTAAACAGAAATTCTGCTAACAGCAGAAGCGGCCTTTCCTTTTTCCCCTGGATTTGAACCTGCCTGGCACTGCGTTATTGTTTTTCCTGTTCCATTTATTTGAAGGGAAAAAAAATCATACACGTTTTCAAAGACTATTACCATTTCATGACTATTTAAATAGAAACATTTCGCAGGGGGCTGTAATGAAAGTACACGTTTGAATTACCAGCTTAAAGGTTTTAACTGCAGGATGGGGGTCTGTCTTTTCCGCTTCCTCATTTAGGGGCCTTTTTCTCGACAGGGTCGATTATGATACGATGGGGAGAGGAGGACGTCAAGGCAAGGTTTAAAAAATAAAGATTTGGCCTTACTGGGTTTAAAAGAGAAAGGTGTACCCCGGGGCGGAGGCCCCCGCCCCTTCCACATCAGCCCCAAAGGGCAGAAGAAACGCCTGACTTTACGTTCCTCTAATTGCAATTCGCTTGCAAAACAAGGGAACAGAGTTGATTCCAGGGAATGCGAACCCTCAGAGGTTCACACCCCGGCCCCCGGGGGTATGGGGCACCTCTGCCCGCGCCTCTCCAGCGGACGGATTAAGCATCCAATGTTTAGGACATCTCAGGAACAAGTGAAGAGTCAAAGAAAGAAAGAACGTGCGGAGAAACACGCCTTCGGAAGTAGCAGCGAGGTGGGTCTGCGGCCCGGGAGAGGTGGAGCAGGGGCGAGGGGGTAATGAATCCGATTTAAGAATGGAAAAGAGCGAGGGAAAAGAGGTAACAGGTAAACGCAAATGCAAAAGGGAGCCCTGAAGAAAACCTGGGCGTGAAACCCGAGGTTGCGGGCAATTCCGCAGCACCAGGTTTCCGGAACAGAATTCCTAAGGAAACAGGGATGGGGTTGGGATGGGACTCACCATAGCTGAAAAACTGTGAACTAACATCTGCGCAGAGTCTGGGGTAACGAGTCAGGGTGGAAAAAAACAAGCAAGCCTGGAGAGCCCGGCTGCCCCGCCGCCCGAGCGCGCCCCACACAAAAGGCGCCGAGAGCCCCGCGCCACCCAGGACTCCAGTCACGGCGCAGCCGCTCGCCTGAGCGCTGGAGCCCCGCTCTGGTCCATCCGAACTTGAACCACCGATTTGAACGGCGCCTTCAGCTGGTCGAACCCACGATCTCTATCCTGCCGTGATCGGTTATGATTCAAAGTTCCTTAAAAAATGAAAAACCCCAAAAAACGGAAAAAGCAAAAAGTGTGTGTGTCTGTGTGCGTGTGCGTGTTCCTTAATCCGTGTCTCCCTCTCTTTTCTTAGCGGCGGCTTCGCTTGAGCTTCTAATAACCGCGCTGGGCAGCGTTCCTGGAGCCTCCTAATAGCAGATATTCATGACTATTAATATTACACGAATACTTAATAAGGGAAGAATGCCTGGAAATGGAGCGTGAAGCGGAGAGGCAACTCGCGCCGGAGCCGGCTCTCAATGCAGTCCATTGACGGGAGCCTCAGTGTAGCAAATCGGAGGTGGGGAGAGGGAGCGCGAGAGACAAAAAGCGGGCGAGAGAGGGAGCGGGCGAGTGCGCAGGGGGCCGCGGCGCGGCGTCTGGCGAATCACAGGGAAGGGGCAACATTTTAAAAGGTTGCAGGGCATGCAAAAGTGAAAGAGAAAGAGGGAGAGACGGGAACCGAGGGAGAGAGCGCGGAGAGGGAGAATGTGTCTGCGTGCGTGTGTGAGAAAGAAAGTGTGGGCGAGGGCGAGGAGCCCGGAGTGGGGAGAGGGGAGGGAGGAAGGAGGGAGAGCCCTCCAGGAGGAGGGAGGGAGGGGAGGGGGCCGAGCCCGAGCGCGAGGAGGGGGAGGCCGCGGGGGAGGGGAGGAGAGAGAAGACGAGCGAGGACAATCAGACCTAAAGGGCTGGGGCAGACCTCGGGATACCGTGCGGGCCGCGCGTCGCGGGCAGGAGCTGCCGGGGACCGCGTCCGGGCGTTCACCGGGCCCTCTGCCCCGGAGGTGCTGCCCGGCCCTCTCCGGCCGCGGGCTCCTCCGTTCCGCAGCTGGGCCTGGGACTCTGGATTCGGCGGCCCGCCTCCGCGCAGCTCCTCCATGGCCCCGCGCTCCGCCCGGGACGGGCCCGCCCGTTCCGCCAGCCCTCGCTGGGGCCGCCGCTCGAGCTTCCCTCGGACACCGGGGGCCTACGCTCCGCGGCAGCTGCAGCCCCGCCCTCGGCTCCCAGGGCAGGGGTTCGGGGAGGGGATTCGGGACGCGGCCCGGGGCGCGCAGAGACGCGAGGCGGCCCAGCCCGGGCGCCGCAGGCACGGGCTCCGGCTCCCGGCGTAAACCCGTCCGACTTGCTGGGCCACTCCCCCCCGCCCCCCACCCCATGACACTGCTCGATCTACCCAAGCGCGGCGAGGCTGCCGCCGCTGCCAGTCTGCCGGCTGGGTTGTCAGAACAAGCGGCACCTCGCCTCCTGCGTGTCCCTGCAGAGCCCCGACATAATTAGACAGCCCCACGCCGGCTCGGAAACCCGAAATCCCTGCTCCGGAGCTCGCCCACCGCAGTCAAAGTTGTTGCAACAGCCTTCCTTCTTTATTCGCCTATTGCTCTCGTTTCTCATCGCTTGCCTCACACACATTCACACGCGCCTCCACAGGAGCCCTGTGGGGGTGCAAGTTCATCGCCCCCACTAGGGCCCCTAGGCTCCTAGCGCCGCGCGGAGGTTCGGACCCCGCTCGCCTTGGGACTTGGCGCTCCGGATGGGGCTCGGCCTCCACGAAAGTGAAATGCCCGAGCTTCGGCCACGGCCCTGACCCGGACCATGCACCCTAGGAGACTGAGGGTCTCGATTTCACCCGACCCGCTCGCAAAGGATCCTCCAACCCTAAAAACAAAGCGGCTGGTCTGACATGGGGTATCTGCTCTCGGCACCGCACACGACGGGAGCCCCCAGAGAAGCGCCCATTCCCGTGGGATGTCACCCTGTGCCCTATGGGGTGGGGTAGGGGGAGGCGAAAAGAGAGAACACGGGAAAGGAGGAAGATTTAAAATAGTCTACAGAAAGAGGGGGAAGGGGACGCGTGACACCTCGTTCACATAAACCCAGGTTCTGGTTTCAAGCGAAGAGAGGAAGGCCCCCCACCGCTGCGCCCGCACAGACCTCTACGCCAGACATGCCCAGCTCCAAAAGCCGAAAAGAAAGAAAAAAAAAAAAAGCAAAAGCTGAGACTACCACCTATTTAGGTAATCTCCGACCGCGCCTCCCTCTTTCCCTCCCGTGACTCATCCCCTCTTTCCAGCTGGGGCTGTAAGGGAGTTTGGGGCTGCGGCCGCCAGGCCCGTTCCCAGGCCTCCCGCGGGCAGACCAGTTGTGCTGGGGCTTCCCCGGGAAGCCGAGCTCCGGGAACCCTGGGCTTTAAAACGGGCTCCAAGGCGGCGCGCTCTGTCGGCCCCACAGGCTCTCGGCAGCAGAGGTCGCGTGCAGCCCTGTCAGGATTCCCAGGGTCATGCAGCAGTGTCGGGAGGCTGCAGGGGCCGGTGCGTGGACACCCAGCCGCCCGCCAGCTCTGTGCTGCGCGGCACCCCCACCTCCACCCTAGGGATGCAAGGACCAAATGTTTTAGAGGGAGAAGCTGCTTAGAACTTCTTGAATTAGAGAGTACCTGGAGCGAGCCCCGCAGCAATTTGGGAAATGTGTGTTCCCGAACAGAACCCGCTAACTGGGAGGGAGGTGCAACCCACCTCAGAGCGCGGTAGTGTGCGGCCCCTTCTCCAAACAGAGAAGAGCCTTTTTAGAAGGGGGGTGCAGGTTGGAAGAAAGGAAAGAGAGAATAAATAAAAGAAGGAATTATTAAAGATCAGAAAGGAAATTAAAGAGGGAAAAGGGTTTTTCCTTTCTCTTTCTGGTAACCTGAGACCCCAGAATCTCGCTCCAGACACACAGAGCGCCCAGGCTGTGCCCAACTGCCAGCAATTGCTTCAAAAACTCAAGCTCATCTTTTCGCTCCACTCTTAGGCACAGCCAAAATTGGTCAGAAAAAGGGGGAAAGTGGGACACGGCTTCGAAGGAGGGGAATGAAAGAAGGGAGCGTCCACATCCTGCCTCTCCAGCTTCTCCCCTGCGTTCCTCGGGCGAATCGGAGGGGCGGGCGCTGCGCTGGGGAAAGTTTGTCCCACCCGCATTTCGCAGCCGGCTGCGAGCAGAGGAGGAGCGGGGCGGGAGGGTAGAGCTCGGAGCCTGCGGGCGGCGAGCGCCGCGCTTACCTCGCAGTCCTCGTACTTGATATTATCCGTCAGTTTCCAAAGCATTTTCATGGATCGGCGTGAATGGATTCGCCCCCTCTCCGCCTTGCACCCAAGTGGAGCCACTCTCTGGGTAAGCGCAGAGTGCCGGCTGCCGGCGGTGAGCGCAGGAGGAGGAGGAGGGAGAGGAGGAGGGAGAGGAGGGCGAGGAGGGCGAGGAGGAGGAGGCGGCGGCGGCGGCGGCGGCGAGGAGGGAAGGAGCTCCCGTGCGCGCTCGGAGATCTCCCTCTAATGGTAGGAACTTTTCCCTTTTCCAGCTCTTTACCAACCGCCTAACCGCCTCATTAGCATATCAACAATAGTCCAATTGCTCGCCTGCACCGCAGTCCGCGGCCGGCCGCTCCGACGCAGGTATAAAGGCCTCTCCGAGCCGCGAACTTGCTCCTAGAGCGCACGCCGGCCTGCGAGCAAACGGAATCACCCCCCCGAGACCAGCCGCCGCAGGCGCCCCCCCTTCCTCCGCCCCCACTCCTCTTCCTCTCCGTGGCCTCCTCCCGGGAGATGTCCTCCGCAACGACTCGGCCTGCGCGGGTCCCAGCGGCCGCGCCTGGGGCCCGGCTTTCAGCACCTTTCCCCCACCCCTGCCGCCACTAACCGCGCTGTCCTTTCAGGCCCGACCAATTTTATTGGAAATTATTATCCCTTTAGCAGTTAAATATAATCACCAAACCAAGACTGGCAAAGACACTTCAGGATTTTTGCCCTACAAGAGATCGCCTCCGCTCGCGGAAGCCGCCACCTCGGGCCGCAGCGCCTTGGGAGTTTTATTGGCTTTGCGCTTCCCGCCAAGGTTGGAGATTTTGCCAGACTCCAGTCGTTCGACTGGGGTTTGTGATCCTTTAATTGCCGCGTGTAAAATAAAAATTGTACCCTAAAGAGGTTATTTGACAGCTCCAGGGGTTAAATGATTTTCCTCTCGTCTTGTATGAAGCTACGACCGACTGAAAATTCAACGTGGTGTTGGGGCTAAGGGTTTCTTAGGTACTAATGTGGACAAAAACATAGAACTTCTATGGAGACTCACAGTCACTTCTGGAGCTGAGCCGAAATGCCGACATGTGTGCGCCATGTCATGCATGCATCAAAATAAATCGCTGGGAACCAAATATTCGCTGTGCTAATCTGCTCCAGTTTTCCCAAGATTCCCCTTTTTAATTAAAGCACGGAGAGTTCCTTCATGATTTGGTGATGTTACTAATGCGGGCGCTGTCGCAGCGCAGTGCCCAGCTGACTGGGAACCCGGAGGCCTGGGAGCCACCCCCTCGTCCAGGTTGGCTCTGCCACTCCACACAGCGGCCTGCTCGCCCCACCCGGGCTCTTCTTTCTTTTTCTTTTCTGTTTTAGCAAATAATTTTAAGGAATAAAGAGAAAGAAAGACGTGATATGGTCCTTGGAAATACACAGTAATTTCCCTGGTTGAGCTTCCTCGTTTGTCCTCAATAAAAAAAGTTTCTTTCTCCCCCTTGAACACTACAAACTCAACAGTAAGTCTTGCCTCAGAGTTGCTCTAGCAACGACCTCTGATTCCATCTGGGCCTGTTTCTTGCAAATCTCCAGGTCTCCCGGGTTTTCACACTGCGTACTCGCAAAGGGGGAGAGGCTGCTGCAAATCCGAGCGTTTAACAGGTGGAAGGAGGGCAAGAAGAGGGAGGATTCCTGCCCCAACGCTGCAGAAAGTCAATTCTCCCCCACAGAAAACCACAGCAAATTCCTCAAGCCAGGCACAGCAGGCCACAGCCCCCACCCCCGCCTCAGTTCCCCCCAAAGTTCAGAAGACTGGAGCTAGAAGGGGGATTTAGAGCTGGAATGACGCCCTCCCAACATCCTGGGCGCTCTCCGCACTCACTTTCTCCACCTCAACACTCACTACGGTCCCTTGGCGGAACCCAGCCTGCGGCTCAGCTCTGCACTCCGCCCAGAAAATGGTCAGCTTCCAGTGCTAGCACTACGCACCCCGCGGGGCTGCCCCAGGGCCCACGGCCCGAAGCAGCAGCTTGAAATCGGGAACTGGGCCTCCGGGAGCGTGACACCTTCGCAGCGGCCGCAGCCGCAGAGCGTGATCCAGTAGGCCGAATCCTAGGCCAGCAAGCATGGGGTTTTACACCCCCAGACGTCGTGGCTAAGGAATCTCTAAATTCGCTTTCTTTCTTCATGTTTGCTGGCTGGGGATGGCGCTTAAGGCCCTTATCTTCTCCACCCACCCCCTTGCTGACCCGCGCCCCGCAGATCTCCGGCTCCGCTCCCGCCCGGGCTGCTAAACCGTTGTCGTATTCCCGCCGAGGGGGCCTTTGAGGTGTAGATTGGGGCCCGCGGGCTCTACGCCACCGCTGCGTTGTGGGTGCTGAAGAAAGGCCCGGGCGGGCGCCCCTGTCTCCCCTGGAGCCAGAAGAGCCGGTTTAGTGTGAGCGTCATTACCACGACAAGTCCCTTCATTGCATGTCAATGCTCGGCCTCGCAGGGACCCTGGGACAGTAGCGCCAGGCCTGGGGGTAGGAGTCGGGAGTCCAGGCCTGTTATTGGGGAGTGGAGAGGGAGTCAGAGAAACAGTGAGTATCTGTGTGAGAGTAACACCAAGAGAAACACCGAGAGCGAGGAGCCAGAATGACTCTATTTTCTCTTGTAGTCACCACCCAGTGGGACCCAGGAGACCAACAGGCCAAGCCTGGAATATTCCGCCCTTCCAGGCCCCAAATCCGCATGCTCCACCCGCGATTTAGGGTTCCCACCATATGTCAAACTGTGAGCCCGCAGGAGCCAGGCCCAAGATTCACTTCTTTCTCCTTCAGGCGCAAATCTCGCTGTTTTGAACCCTAGGCCCACCTGTGGCCCAGACCCAGGCCGAGCCTGTGCTATGGGGTCCTTCTCAACGCCTAGGAATTTTGCAGCAAAGTTCCACCAGCTTGAGGAGAAAACACCAAAGACTGCCGCCCAAGAATTCCCCCAGTCTACACCCTCCAGAGAAGAAAATACAGAAGGGCCTTGAGGCTGACAGGGGCTAGAGGGAAAGGTGTGGATTCCCAGGATTTGTGTTTAACGTGGGATGTGCATCCTTAAACCACACAGTCTAACTTTGGGGATGAAATTATATTTAGTGAGGTTTAACCAAGGGAAGTGGTATAAAACAGCTCAAGGTCGATACAAACAAGGGCAAGGAAAGAAAGAAATACTGCAAGACCACTTCCATTCCTCAACTCCAGGGAATGTAGTGAAGACGGGACTTCTCCAAACTTTACTTCCAGTGGCCTAAATCTGAAACAAGTAAAAGAACAAACCCCAGAAGAAACAGGGCCTCGACTTTTCTTTGGAAGTTCCTCGCATTCGGTTGGAATCACCCTGAAGGCTTTTAGGCACACAGAAGCTCGCCCTAACCAGGCCTCACCTGGCTGGGCAAAAAGAGGGCCCCGCGGTTCCTATTTTGAAATCAGCACAGAGGAGAGCCTGCTACCTTCAAAACTATTCTGTCTAGGGACACCCTGGTTCCCGCAGGGGAAATGTCTGGAAGTCAGGAGGGCAAGGGACTAATGCACTCAGGGCGGGGGTCAGTCTGGGGCTCAGGGAGGCCATGATCCAGAGACTGGTTGGTATGGTGGTGCCCGCGGCCTAACAGGGCCAAGCGTGGCAGGCATTGGTTTCGTCAGAATCCTTCTGCCTCTTTACCCATCATTCACCCCTCATCCAGTCATCCCCATCTGCTGCCCAAGAGGCAAGAACTGGCTTCAGGAAGCAGATGGAGAGAGCTGCAAACTTTGCACAAACTCTTAAATATTTCCCAGAAGAACCTGCTTGCCGGCGCGACCCCGCCATCTGGACCCCTACCCATTCTCCACACCCCTAGGTCCCCCAGACTTGGAGGCACAAAGATAGATAGGTGCACCAAAACCCCACCTCACGGGCAGCCCTGGGGTCTAGAGCAAAACTTAAGGCGTAGTCAGCTGAGAACCTTCCTCAACGCGGGCGGCAACCCCCGCCCTGCGCCCTTCCCCCCTCCCCGGGATTAGTCATCCACCCCTGTGTATACTTGGAGGGGGGGACCTCTGTAGCGCAAACCACCAGTGACCCCCAGGGCCACCTGTGGAGCGTGCGCCGGACTTTCCCCAGCGCCGGCCCGCCAGCAGCGAACGTTTTTCCAGCCCCTTTGCTCTCCTGGGAACACTCCCGGGCGCTGCTAGGCGCACCTCACCTACGACTCTCCAGCCCTGGGCCACGGCTCTTCCTCTCCGCCTCCCCCTCCCGGCCCCCTCCCCGCTCCACCTCCGCCCACTTCAGCCCCAGCCAAGGCAAACCCCCGTACCTGCCAGTCCCCCATTTTGGCAAGTATGGACATCGCGGCTCGGAGCTCCTGGCGACGGGTCCCCGCCGGGCATGGGCTGTAGGGCTCGGCCGGGCCCGCTCCCTGGAATCGCTTAGGCAAATCCTCCTTTTTTACCTGCTCACCAACATCTCACCTGGTCATAAAGAGCTGGGTTGCTACCTGCCGACGCATGCGCGCTAGCCCAGGAATTCGCTCTGCCAGCCCTAGTCTCAGCGCCTCGCGGAGCTGACCTGGGAAGTGATGGATTTATAGCCGCGGCAATCTCGCCATCAGCTCCGGCTTTTCCCAACAGCCCCAACCCGCTTTCCCGGTCAGTCCCTGAGCCGGGTAACCAAGGCAGACAGCCTGCTGAGGTGTGCGGGGCGCGATGCGAGCGGGAGTGGGTGCGTTTTCACACTCAGGCAATGGGGGCATCTAGGCGCTTTTCCTGTGGCTCTCCTCCCCTCGGAACTTGGCGGCTGGAAGAGTCTCCACCCCGGCGGGTGTGGAGTGGGGGAAGGGCAAGGCCTGGAGCCGGGTCCAGACCCGATAGGTCCCGTGCACCTGGATGGACGCTGTGGAGCCCGATCCCCGCCAGGGCCTCCCCATCCGCCCATGAGGTTCAGGACACTCCCGGCCCTCGCGGATCAGTCTGTTTGCAACCCCTAGGGCTGCTTCAGCGTCGGATCTCAGATCAAAGTGTTTCTCAATAGGTGAAGACGTTCACGATTCTCTTTCACTTCTGGCTTCTGGTTTAGTCTCCTCCCACCGCAGAGAGCCAAACACACAAACACGCTTGCACACTCATACACTTACGCTTCTGTTTAAGGTCACCCTCCCTTCATACTTTCGCGACTCCCCGCCCCCTCCTCGATGGCTTCCCAGCTTTTTATCTTTTCCAATAAAAACTTTCTAAAGAGAGTTTGGGGGCGTTCGCGGTTCTGGGATGGGCAACTGAGGTTTGGGTCGGGGTTTGCTTTCCCACGACAGATAAAATCACTCAAGTGATTTCACCGCTGCTTCTAATTAGAAGGGAGCTTTAAAAGAAGCCACAGGATTTTGGGCTCCCGAGTAGCTCACCTCTCCCGTCAGGAACCACACCTAGCGGGCAGGGTGGGGGTGAGGGACGAGCTTGAGGAGCTTAGCCTCCGGCCGCCCTCTCCCAGCCACCTTGCCAGCCTCATTCCCGCAGCAACGAGACGAGATCCGGCGATCTGAGTGTCCAGGGCTTAGGACTGATACTCCTGAGACAGGCCCAGTTTCCCTCCCGGCTGCCGTCGCGAGGACAGAGAGATGAACAAAGAACCGGTTTAAAATCCTCTTATCTGACAGGGCAAGGAAATATATGTAAAAGGTCAGCTCTGCGCTGAGCAGTGGAGAAGACTTGTTCCTATACCCAAACGTCCCCTCTCTAACCTTACACTCCAGCCTTCATCCCCCAGGGCCTGCCCAGACGGCCCTACACGCTCCAGGCATTGCCAGGGTTGGTGTGGTGGTTGCTCTTCGAGGAGTCCCCTGTCGCCTAGGCATTTTAATCATCCCTGGGCTGCGGGACTTTCATCCTGGCACTGATTCTCTTGTTGATTTTAAACTTTTTGGACCTGCCTTAGAACCTTGCTCAACAAGTTTGGGTTTTGTTTGTGGGTGGTTTTTTCCCTTGCAATAATTTTAAATAACTGAAATTTTAACCTATAAGCGTCTACACTTCACTTTCCTAGCTTTTTCCATACTGTCCAAATAGGCTGGTGAACACCGAATTCGTCGAAGTCCAAAACGCGGAGGACTCGCCTGTAGGTCTTCGAGTTGCCAGCTGAGGGTGCTGCGCCCTCTTAGCACGGTTTCAGGCTCTGGCAGCCTCGCGGGTCTTGCACTCCGGGGAGCAAGGGCTGGACGGACCTGATACCTGGCTGGCTGGGCCAGGCCGAGCCCCGGAAGGACAGGCGGACGTGCGCTAGAGCCCGGTTCGGGCGCGAAGAGTGCCAACTCCAACTTTGGTACTTTTGGTGGCGGGGAAAGAGTGCGGCAAGGAGAGGGAGAAGCTGCCCGAGTGGTTCAGTGCGAAGCCAAGACGCCGCGCAGGGCTGGATGCAAGCAGACGGGAATATTTGGAAGCGAAGTAGCCCAGGCCTGGGCACGAGGACCCTTGGTGTCGGTTCAGATGCTCGGGCTGGGGGCCGGGTGGTGTGGGAGGAGAGGCGAGAAAGGAGGAGGGACGCGAGGAAACCAGGGACAGCTGGGAGCTAGAATTTAGCTTTAGAGCACCACCACTTGGGGTCCAAACTCAGCTCTGTCATTTGCATTCACGGGCTGAGTGATCTGGAGCAAGTTACTGAACTTGTCTGAACCTCAATTTAATCGCTTGGAAAATGGGTAACTTGTGAAAGTTCACTAGGAGGATGTGCGCCAAACGCTTAGCACGTCCTGGCTTACGCTGCACGCTCAAGAAAGACTGCTGAGGCGGTCGAGGTCTACGCTGCCCCACCCGCACCCTCACGGCACCCAAGACGGGTTCAATTCCAGATGCTGGCAACTCCACAGCTGCTTCCTTAGGGGGCGCAGTCGGACATCGTGGTCAACAGCAACACCCTCCTCAGACCTCAGCCAGGCTCCCCAGACGCAGGCTTCTTCCCTCAGGACCTTCCGCCACCTGGATGGCCTCACTAACTACTCCGCACCAGCCTGCCTGCCTCCTCCAGGCAGAAGCCCTGCAGAGACTGCAGGGGACCTCCCAGCCTCACCTGCGCCCAGGCTCCAGTCAGCCACCCGAGTGAGCCCCCTGCGCCCAGTATGAGGGCAGGCCCAAGGCCACTAGCCGCTCTTGGCGACACGCCTCAGCACCCAAGCAGCCTCTAGAACTGCTGCCCCTGGGCCTCTTGAGGATCAGAGAAAACTGCGGCTTTTTTTGGTAACCGGGTTAGGGGTAGCAGTCAACAGGACCACCCCATGTCCCCCTGGGGCGCTGCACTGCCACCACAAAGCAGGTTCCCCAGCTAATGGGCCCTGGGACTCTGGGCCTGTCGCAAAGTTTTCTGTGTGGCGCTCAGTGCTAGCAGCCCTGGTTGTGGGCAGGAGCGGGAAGACCCTGTCAGGCTCCAGAGGGTGCAGGGCTCGGGCGCTCTGAGGCCCCTGGTGTCTGAGATATCCGTGTGGAATTTACTCCTATTTACCCGCTTTCCAGGTCCACCAGCCCCAAAGTCTCGGGAACAATCTTCTCTTTGGGAAAAGCTCTGCTTGAGTCGCATTCCCCCACCCCGGAACCTCTCAGACTCTTCCCCATCTCTTCATTCATCAAATGCCAAACCCGCAGCGCCCCCTTTCCAAGCTCTTAAAGGCATTTGTGTAGACCTAAATCTGGGCAATGGGGGTAAATCGGAAGTTTACTCCTGTGTTGGCCTCGGCTTGGCTTTCCCCTTGTTGGAGTTGGGAGTTATTGGGGCAGTTGGTGTGACCCCTCACTGCACCTGGGGGTGTTGCCCTGCCGTGGCTCAGCCCTCCCGGCCTTGGGCCTAAGAGAACCTGTCAACTTTGGGTCTTCCTTGGGCCCCTCAGAGCGGAAAACTGGCCCCCAGGTTCGGAACTAGGACGAGAAAGGTTTGGCCACTCAAGGTGAAAGGGAAAGGACGCTGGGCGGTGTCTTGCAGCCAGAACCGGAGGCCTTCACCTGGAGCGATTCCTCCAGCGCGCAAAAGCCCGCTCGACTCTCCGACTGGATTAGGGCAAAGGAAGAGCCAGTAAGGACAGGAAGAAGAAGCCAAACCGCTTGTCAAAGGTGCTCAGGGAGAATGCAGAAGGCAGGCCGGCGACCCTGACGGGTGCAACTGCTGCGCCGCCTAGGCAGGAAATTTCAACGGGGAGTTCTTGGGGCAATGGGTACAGAAGGTCCGAGGTGTGCAGCAGGCCGGGAAACCCTACTGACGCCCTGGAGGCCATAAGACTCCCACTCGGTGCACCCTCTCCACGCGCGGTCCTGTCCTTCTAGTCCCCAGGCGACAGGTGCAGTAGCAGCCTCGGCCGCCCGCTGTGCCAGGGCGGCCGCCGAGCACTGGTGCGGAACCACTATCGGAACGAGTTTGCGCTTCTGTTTACAAAGCAATCCTGCCATCAAAAGAGGAACAAAATCACCACTTATCACACCCTGTCATAAAGTAATCTGCCCCGGAGGGAAACCCCAGCGAAGAACCGCGCGGAGTTTGTGTGTGCGCACCCGCGCGCGTGCAGGGGCGGGGGCAGGAAAGGGGAAACTCAGTCCTAAATCTCCTCCAGAGTAAATAGCTTGGACACGCTGGGTCCCTCCAGGCAGGAAACAGAGAGGGTAGCCGGAGCGCTGGCACGGGCGTGTGACAGGGGAGTCCAGCCTGGGACTTGGCGGGACAGAGCGCCCAGTCACTCTCTCTCCCCTTGCGCCGCACCCCGCGCCGCACCCCCGCTCTTTGGAACCCGCCCATCTCAGTTTCCCACTCCCACGTCTACTTTTCTAGTGTTTTCACAGATGATCCAAAGCCTCTCTCACATCCCCAATCCCCACCCCAAATAGATGGGCAGAGGGAAAAATGAGTTCTTGCAAACTACGAGGTCCCTTTTGATCTCTTTTCTTTCTGTGTGTGTGTATGTGTGTGTGTGTGTGACAGTGTAGGGCCCAAAAGACAGTCCGCAGGAATTCCTAACCAGTGGGAGAGGGTTTTGTTTCCCTTAACCCCCATGTGCCTCCCATGCACTTGTTTCTGGGGGACAGGGGATTAAAACCCTGCCAGGCAGTATCTGCTAAGTGGCCAGAAAATGGGGGAAAGGGAGAAATCCTAGGAAATTACAAACAATCCCGGTGGGGACCCAGTCCCTTTGGGTTATCTCCATTCCAGTCCTGGCTTGTCTTCAGTGAGGAGAGAAACCCTTCAGGTAATCAAACTAATGCACAGTGGGGTGCTTCTGGAAAGTTCCTCTAGGGTGCAGAGATGCCTCTGCCTCTCCAGTTGCCCTTCTGAAGGGAGAAGAGAATGAATTTCCTTCTACCCATTTCCCTTCAGATATCCACTGTGAAGACCTTTTTATTCTTGGTATCAGTAATTCACTTCTTAATATAAACAGAGTTTGGGTTTGTGCCTGAGCAATCCTAGATATCCAGTCCTGCTCCCCCCATCCCCCACTCTCCAAGCCAAGGGCGACAGTTCTCCTGCAACCAACATTGATGTAGCAGGTCAGCATTTGGCCAATTTGGGTACAAGTGCCTGTGATCCAGCCTGGATCTGGCGACTCTTGGTCTCTAGAACTCTAGCCTGAAAAGTCAGCAATCACTAACTCTTTTAAGAGTTCACTTTGGTCCCCAGTGGGATATCCTGAGTCTGGTCAGAAACAGAATTATCTTTACAATATGGCTTGCGTTTTTTGAAGGCCTTGGGGGAATTGTTTGATCTGCTGTAATTCCTGTATAGTTAATGAAACAGAAAGTCAATGTTTTGTTGTGTCACTGTGCAGAACATCCGTAAGACGAGGGAGTTTTCCTTCCCAAAGACTGAGCTAGATCTAAAGCCAGCGGAATTGCCAACAGGACTGGAGAAGGGCTCCATCCCCTCTCCCCACATGGCTGTCTGGGGCAATGGATGACTTAGGGCAATGGCACTCAAACTTGGTTGTGAACTAGAATCACCTAAAGAGTTTTCAATTCCTAATGCTCAGGTAGCACCCCACATCAATTGAAGCAGGAATTTCCAGGGGTAGGACCCAAACATAAATATTTTTTAAGTACCCCAACCGATGGCAATGTGCAGCCAAATCTGAGAACCAGTGGCTTACGGCAGTAGTTCAAAGTTTCTCAAAGTATGGCCCAGGGACCAGCAGGATCCCCATCACCTGGGATCTTACTAGAAATGCCAATTCTCAGGCACCACATTAGCTCTACTGAAAACCCTGAGGGTGGATCCAGCTATCAGTATTTCAACCAGTCCTCCCAGCGATGCTAGTGCATGCTGAAATTTGAGAATCAATGACCTAGGGAAACGTGTGCCTCTATCTGAGGTAGAGTTTTGGGTTTGTCTTTTTTAATCTGAAGCTATTTTCATCTTCAGCCTTGTGAAAGGCTTGAGACCCCAGCTCTACCTGTCCTTCCTGTGGGCGTGACTCAGTCCTAGATCTGGCGAGGTGTAAATCGCCCAAGCAAATTGCCCTGCATTGAAATTACCAATTTTAGAACAAGTTCAACATCGCTGCTAAACAAGACATCGCTACTAACTCAGCGTTTCACTGCCTCTCCTGTGGCCCCGGCCGCTATCGCGGCAAACAGCCTGAGGACCACACCCGGGTTTTACTGGGAGGCCAGATGTTAATAATTTTTACTCAAATTGCGACCTCTGGACTTCCTTTTCTTCGCGGATGTTGCCTCTTCTACTCATTCTCTCTCCCCTCTTCCCAACCCCGAGCCCACTCTGCAAGTCAGTCTCACACGCTCGGGCCACGCGCTTGTCCTCTGAATCTGGAGTCGGAAAACCGCGAATCCCCCTGTAGCTGACTTCTGCGTGCACCGGGGAAGTGGACCCTCCTCTCTCCGCTCCATCCTACGCCCAGGACTCCTCGGGTTAAGTTTGCTGATCGGTGCGCACCAGCCGCAGGGCCCTTGCAGTCCTCCCTCCAGACCCATTCCCATGTCCTAGGGCAGGTCCTCCACGCCCGCAGTAAAAGGGCGCTGTGTTGCCCGGGTGGCGAGCTGGGAGCCTTCAGGGAGAGAGCGGCCGGCTGTAGGCTCGCGCAGCCGGCGGGCGCGGGCGGCCCTCGGGGCTCACACGCAGCTGCCCTCGGGTCATGTAACCTAGAGGAGGGCGTGTGCCCGGCCGGCGCTGCGTGCTCCGGGTCGCCTGCAGACTGCGAGGGTCTTCCCTGGGAAGTAGCTATATCGGGGCAAACAGGTGAGCGTCGCTCGCAGGCTGCACCGAGGTGTCGCGCGGGACAGCAGGCGAGCGCAGCGCTCAGGCTCCCGCCGCCGCGGCCCCTCGGCGCTGCCAACCTTGCCCGCTCCGGGGCAGGGGCCGCTGCCGCGGGGGGAGGTTGGGAGCGCGCCGAGCAAGGACGCCCCCGCCGGGCCGGCAGTCCCCGCTGCGGTCGGGCCTCCTTCGGGAGGCTGGCGCCAAACCCGGGCTGGCCGGGGGCCGGCGGGGGGGGCATCGGCTTCGCTCCCATTCAGAATGTGGAGGCCGGTGGAGACAGAGAGTCTCCCAAATTGATGCAAGTCTCCTGAAAGTCTGGGAAGGAAGCCTCCAAACTTTCTGCCGTGCAAAACCTGGGCTGCCGCGAGGGCTCGGTCCTGGTTCCCTCTGTGCAGGCCCCGAATGTTCTCCCCGATTCCCGCTGCCCGAAGGGCCCAGGGTGATGGATACACAGATAAGGCTTCGCTCACTTTAAGATTGTCTTTGTTGCCTACTAGAACATCCCCGAGGATCTGTCACTTTAAATGAGAAATACGAGGTAAGGCCTTACTTCAAAAAGTGGAGATCACGCGCTTCTTCCCTTCTGTCCTTGATGGTGTGCTCATCGGGCCCCGGAGCCACTAGATTCCACTGTTTTTTCAGGCGACTATAGACTCGAAAAGAGCAAACCTCGGTTATCATAAACACCTGTCAGATTTCAACGCTTTAATCGCCTGTACTTCCTAAATAACGGAGCCTGGCTGCTTTTGCATATGATGCTTAAAGGCTGCATTGCAGCGAGTTGCTCTGCTGTGCGTGTTTGAGGCTGCACAAGATTATTCATCCAGGACCTCAACGTAGCAGGCCAGCTACCTCTGTATTTCCAATTACATATTCAAAAACCAAAGATGCTTACATTTTGCTTCTCGAGTTTAGAGAGGTTTTTTTTCTGAAATAAAACAATATTTAATATGACTCTGGAACCTTAGACAGTGTTCAAATGGCATTATGGTTTTATTTATTTCAACATAGTAGCTTGCATTCAAAATTTAGGTTGACAATTTAACAAAGCCAGATTAAGTATATGGGGGTTTTAAAATTTGGGATTTTGACATGGCACACATCAGTTCACCTGTTTCCAAACTCAAAAAATGTATTATTTCTGAGTCTTAACAAATGTAAAGTGTACATGCTTTCTCATTAGATAATTTTAGTCCTAATGTTGTGGATATAGGAATTATATAATTTTCCTTTGAGGTGTGGTGCTGAGAAGAATAAGAAGGAAGTTTTCTCATGGGAATTGAGAACAAACACCAGAACCTGATGATTTATACACACAGTTCTCTTTCTGACTTGACTCCTCATTGAGACTTACTATTCAAAATACCAAAGTTACAGGATACTAAGTTAACTATGGTCTTCAGCTTAAATATTTTATTTCTAGTTTTGAAAAACTGGTTTTCATTTGCTTCAGGAACTTTTAAAGGTGAAGTCATCTAAGTTGAACAAAGACTCAGACAACAGCATTTGGCCACTGCAATTTCCAGTTTAAAAAAATTTTAAACTGTAAAACTACTGCTTGAGTGAACCTCTCAAGTGTACTGAATAAAGGATAAATACCTAAAAACTGTTTATATACATATTTTCTCCTTTCATTGTTAGAGCACTCAAGCAACCATTATATAAAATTCAAGTTACATGCACATGTAAAATACACATTTGCAGTTTGTAAATTGTTGCTGTGTCCACATATTTATACCAAAACCTCTGGTATATTGACAATATCTTTTAATATTTTTTCTCTTTTACTGCTAGAAGGAAAAGCTAACAAAGCAAAACTTCTTCAAGCAATAGGATTTCATTGGCCTTGAGAGTTGTGGCGTGTCCCAGTGCCAGCACAAGTAGGAAAAATCTGACTTGCGATATTTAACAACAGCCTGGCTCAAACCTCCCAAAGAGGAGGAGTTCAGATTCAGAGTGCTTTCCACAGTTTTAACGGAAGGAAGAAATGATGAGAATCGCAGAATTGTAGAGGCTTACAGCTCTCATCGTAATGGCCTTCCACAGGTGTGTGTACGGCAGCCTCCTGAAGGTGTGTACACTGAGCCCAGCACCACTCAGCTTATTGGTACCTTTAAAGGGGTTCAGAACTATGTGTCCAGGCTGGTGGCCTGCCCTTCATCCACCTGCTCCCTACTGAGTTAATTCACAACATTTTCTCCTGGATTGTGCTCAGGATTAAGGCCCAATTAAATACCTTTTTGACTAAATGCAAACCTAAGCATCCAATCTGCTTTAAAGAGACTGGAATTAAATACAACCAGTGTATTCACTGTTGATTGCAGAGGGGAGATGTCCAGTGTTGATAGACATGGCCTCCAAAGCCCTGATTCCAGATAATGCTAGAGAACAAGCTTTTGGGTCAGTAGCTCTGCTGTTGACATTTCATTGGTGACTGTTTCTCATGAATGAGCCCAATTTCCACTGAAAGCTACAAGAAAACCAGCAAAGGCAAACTTCTAGTCTGATTACGCCTGCAGTTACCTGTCTCTTTAATGTGTTTTGAACATTGTCTAGACACATGCCCAATATTTTCTGGCACAAAATTCCAATATAAGAACTCTACTTTTAGTAATGAGTGATACGAGGAAAGCAGGAATAATCCCTCAGAAATTAATAGGGAGCGATCAGAAACAATTGATAACAAGAAAGAAAACATTAAATGAGTAGGGGATAACAAATAGAAGAAAGTACCAAAAGACAACATTTTATTCATGAGTGATCATAACAATGAAAAGGGGTTATGGTAGCAGCCAAAGGAAATCTTTACCAAGAATTTGTATGTACTTATTCCAGTGGCACAAAATTTGATTAACTTCCATAAGGAAGGTATGGCTCAATATTAACAAACATTCTGAAGAAGACACACCTCCTATGTATAAGGAGTGCTTTTCATAATCTCTTAGCAGTGGCACATTTTGGAAGTCAAATTTTATCATAGTAACTACTTTCTCTGAAGTCCCCTATACCATGTTGAAACATATGGATCACAAGCAATCTTAATACCATCAAATATGCAAACTACTCCCCCCAAATATTCCTTTTCCAAATATGTATGTATACATAGCCTTCACAAGTTAGAACTGGAATTTTTTCCTAAACGTTTGCTGCCCCCATGTGTCCCTTTAGAAAAGTGAGTTTAAAGGTAAATGATGCTTATTTAGCACCTCCTAAACAGTATTCACAGAATAGAAACAGAGCTTCAATCAGAGAAACACTCTAATTATTGTAAGAAAGTGCCAAAGATAGGACTGGAGAGGTGGAGAAAAGGGCTCACTCTGCCACAGACTCCTGATGTAATCTCCTGTAATTATATAACTTTTCTGTGCTTCTGTCTCTTCAAATATTAAAATGGTTGCAGGTTGGTGGGATGGGGAGAGTGTGAGAGTCAGATTTTTTCTAGAGACCCATCTAGTTTAATATTTGGTCATTCTCATTGAAGATAATAAAACGAAAGTAGGAATCTAGTTATTCCATTTATGGCTAAACAGTCGGTTTGGAGGTGTGCCAAAGACTCATGAATGAATTTCCTGTTTCATCACTGGAATCCATTACTTTGGTCCTCTGTCATCTTGACAAACCTGCTTCTCGATGTCTGAGTAGTTCTGAGCCTAAGGAGACAAGAAGGAATTCATTTTCTTTAATGACTAGCAATTATGCAGTACACCACTTGTGACTTCAAAATAAAACTCACCCTCAGTGTTTATAGTATGTACCAGTAACAGGTGCTTCCACAGCTCTGACTAGTTCTTAAAGCTTCTTGGTAATGCCAGGATTGACTTAGCATAGCCATTCTCTCCCTCTTCCTTGATAACAGAACACTGATTTTGTTCAGTTATCAGGCAAGTACATATTTCAAGAAAGGCTGGGTCCCTCCCTTACCTAGAGGGATGAAAATCTTAACTCATCTAATAATTAGACTATTCACTGGTTCTCACACCTCACTGTTTTTTATTCAGAAGTTTTTCTTTAATTATTATTGAGGTATAATTGACATGCAATATTATATTAGTTTCAGGTATACAACATGATTCAATATTTGCATGTATTGCAACATGGTTATCTCAGTCACCGTATGTAGTTATAAAATTTTTTTCTTTTAATGAGAACTTTTAAGATGTACTCTTATAACAACTTTCAAATATGCAGTACAGTATTATTAACTACAGTCACCATGCTGTGTTATTTCCCCATGACATATTTCTTTTATAACTGGAAGTTTGTACCTTTTAACAACTATCAATCTGTTCTCTGTCCACCTATAAATGAGATCACATTGTGTTTGTCTTTCTCTCACTGACTTATTTCACTTTACATAATACGTTCAAGGTCCATCCATGTTGTCACAAATGGTAAGCTTTCCTTCTCTTTATGACTGAGTAATATCCTATACCACATCTTCTTCATCCACTCATCCATCAGTAGACACTTGATTATTTCCATAATGCTGTAATGAACACTGGGATGCATATATTTTTGAATTAGTGTTTTCATTTTCTTCAGGTAAATACCCAGAACTGAGTTGCTGGGTCATATGGTAGCTCTATTTTTAATTTTTTGAGGACACTCCATACAGTTTTCCATAGTGACTGCACCAAATTACATTCCCACCAATGGTGCACAAGGATTCACTTTTCTCCACATCTTCACCAACACTTGTTATGTCATGTCTTTTTGATAATAGTCATTCTGACAGGTGTGATCAACCCTCACAGTTAGAAACTTCTGGGAGCTCTATAAAAATACTGATGCTCAAGAAGACAAGCAGTAACTCTGAGGCATCTTACTAGGATGATGGACAGTGATTGCAATGGGGTGTGGGGAGGACTTGATAATATGGATGACTGTAGTAACCACAATGGTTTTTTTTTCATGTGAAACCTTCAGAAGAGTGTATGATACCTTAAGAAAAAAAATGCACAGAGTACTATAAAAAAAAAAATTCTGATGCTCAGGCCCACCTCCAGGGAGCCCTACAGTTTTTGAAAACTCTCCAAATGATGCTAGTGTACAGCCCGAGTTGAGAATCACTTATCTAAACCAATGATGATCATTCAACACCTCCCATGGTTGGCTTAGGAACAAACACGTGATACAATTGTCAGCCTTATAAGGTGAAATCTGATTGGGGATGGGCATCTGGGATGCTTTTCTCACTCTGAGAAAGGAACAGAAGATAAGGTTATGTACTTATTTTACCATCTATGTTTTGGTTGTTACCTTGTGAGGATATAAGATATGATGTGTGGAGCTTCTGCAGCTACTTTGTGACCATGAAGGGAGCTCCAACATGCAAGATATAGCAGAGCAGAGAGAAAGAAAGAGTTTGAGATCTTTAGTGGTCTCTGAGAAGCTGATAAATTGACCTTGTAGCTGTCCAGTCTCAGGACTTAATATGTGAGTATGTGAATAAAAGATATGTAACTTATTTGGAGCCAAAATTATCCTGATACGCTGATACTTCTAAAGAAGTAGATACACATATTTTAAATTGGGTTCCTCAAACCACATCTGTGGAACCCCAGGATTCCATGGGATTTTACTACTCTTCTATAGGGACATTATATAAGTAGGATTTTGTTTGGGTGTGTATGTGTTTACACAGTAAAATGTGTGACGATATATTTCAGAATGTTACCTTTCACACCCATCTTCAAACTAAAGCAGTTTATTCATTTGAAAATATAAAACAAGGACTGGGGCAGAGATAGCCTACAAGTGGAACATTTCCTATTTGACCTGGATATGATCAAATCTAAAAGGGAAAGAGACTTTTCTTACAATTCATACAGACCCAATTCCTAAACTGTCGTAATTACTACCTTCATCTTCTGAGTGATTATTAGTGATATAAACCTTACTGCCACTTACCTTGAATATATAAATCATTAACATTTTACCATCATTTCAAGGTTTTTCTGATTGTTTCTTAACAATCACTGAGCTTTAGTCACTGAAATGTTTGAAGCCTCCTGTACTCAATTCTGTTTTTCTTTTAAAGAGGTGCTTTTCAGGCTTTTTTTACTTTAAACTCTTGTCATTTTCTCATTAATGTATGCATCACCACTTAATGTACATGAAATCCTTTAACTCTTTTCTTTTGTGTCTTATTCTTTGCACATGTGGAACATTAATGCCATAGTGATGGTTGTGATGTGCAGGATTCTAAATCATACTCAGATTGATGAATCCTACTTTGAATATCATATATTACTGCTAGAATAGTCATATGCTAGCATTCTATGCCTGACAAAACAATGATAAGTCATCATACCCTTCATTGCTTGGAGGAACTTGACCCTGAATGGTCTTGTGTTTCCTAAGCATAAGTGGCATGTTAGTAAAATATGGGTCTTGTTGTGTGAATTACACACGTGTACCCTCACTTAAACATGTGCAAATGTACAAGAGAGTTATTATTTTTAGACTGATCACCAACTATTATAACATGAAACTGAAATTTTCAAAGCCCCAAAGGCAGGAAATGCAACAGTTCAGGTTAACATAGGTGGATTTTCAAACATTTTCTCCATTACTAGATGGTCTAATATGTAACTGAATAGAAAACAAGTTATGGTGTAGAAAATATTCATTTGCCCTTATCTAAATAATGATTCTGTTATTCAACTCTTTCTCTGTACCAAGAAAACAATGCAATTCATAGATATTATTACCGGCTATCATCAGAAGTATCTGGTGGGAGCCACAGATGTGGTATGTGTCCTCACAGAAAGGTGAAGAGGGACCGGTGTGAAGTAATCACCTTTAGAGCCACAGTTCAGTCTGGTGGAGGAGCAAAGTGCCTGGATTAATTGCAGTCCACTCTTCGTTACAGAGTTTTGTCATTTCTGCCATGATTTTCAAGTGCCAGTCCCTATTCCCATGCTGTACCCATTCTTTCCCAACGCCATATCATCTGTTTAAATACATTTCCTTCTAAAAACTGCTACTGTCACAGGTAGGGCAATGCTCCATTTACAGTGTTTGGTAATGTTGATGGGGTTTCTGAGTAGGCATGGGATAAAGGAAAAGAGACCCAGACTGGAGTTGGAAGAATGGGATTCTGAAGTCTGCCTAGCCCCCAGCTACCTGGATGTCATTGGGCAAGTTGTTTCATGTTCCGAGGTCACATTTCCTGACTTGTACAGCAAGAGTGTCAGTCCTGATGATCTCTGAGGCCCCTTCCAGCTCTAAAGGCCCCTCAAGTCAGATTCATGTGTCTGTCAGCTGAGTTCCAGAACAAAAGCCTAGACACAATGGTTCTAGAAATGAAACATGCAACTAAGAAACCTCAAGTCACAAGACTAGAAGACTAGAATCGCCTAATGTTTCTCATCCTCTTCACATGAAACTTAAGTAAGCAATTCGGTACATAGGAGAGTCAATTCTATTTCAGATTCATCATTATCAGACAAAGCATTTGCACCTATTTGCATCTCATTCTATATTCTAACATAAAATCCAGATAACTTCTGCCTGACATCGAGATAATATACCACTTGATCACATTATTGGTTTCACTGAAGAGAGCTATATAAATACATGCCAATAATATTCAAGGATATCATAAAAGTTATGACATTTCCTTAAGGGGACTGATTCATACAAGCCTAGAAATGGATTATATATAATAATCTTTATAGGCAAGTCTGCTGTTGTATTTTTTTTTGAGAAACAGGATTACTCTTACAATGTGGTTTCTTGTCTACAAAGTCCTCTAAGCATGTAAAAATATTGCGTTTGAATATTTAAACGCATAAAAGCCAGCTAAAAAATACATTAATTTTAGCCGTAGACACCTGGCCTGGAAAACCACGAAGAGCTGGCCAGTCCTTCCTTTTGCCTTTATACACAGCAATGGTAAACATCACCAGCAAATTTAAGAACTATCCTCCTTTCTGACATCTCCTGAGGTTTTGTTGTTTTCCTTTATAGCTTATTGCAATATTTAAAAATCCTCAACGTCTGGTAATAATTTTATTCCATCTAATTCTTCCTGTAGTGGTTTCCATGTTTTCTCTGTAGGAGATGTAGACAGCTGCTGGGAATTTATTGCACAATAACTTTTCTCATTCTTGGTAATTATCTCTAGGTGAGGCAACACTGTGTGGTTCTTTCAATTACCCAGTATGTACTCACTGTTTTCCATGTGCCACCCACTGTTCCAGATTGGGGGCTAGCACAGTGAAAATAAAGGACAGAAGGCCTTGCCCTTGTGGAGTTTATATTCTAGAGGGGGGAAACAGACAATAAACAAGATAAATAAGTCAAATAAATAGCATGTTAGATAATGGTGTGAGCTAAAGGGAAACATACATGAATAAAGGGAGTTAGGAAGTACTGGGAAAGTGTGTGATTTGCAATTTAGATAGGGCTGCCCCCAAGGATAAGGTGACATCTGCATCACCAGGGAAATATTCCAGGCAGAGAAATCAGCAAGTGCAAAGGCCCTGAGGAGGCAGAAACATGACTGGCTTAGATGGTGTGAGTGAGGGAGCAAAAGAAGCAGGAGTAATTGATCAGGCCATAGAGAAAGTGAAAAATGGCAGCAGCCTGGGGGCTGGAGGCGCTCCTGGTGAAAGACCTCAGAAGCCATTGTAAAGACAGTAGATTTTCCTCTGGGGCAGAGGAGAGCCTTTGGAGGGGTTTGTGCCAAAAAATGACAAGATATGACTCATTTTCATAGGGATGATTTGGCTCCTGTGTCACCGCAGAGAGACAAGAGTGGAAGCAGGAAAACCAGTTTGGATGCTGTAGCAATTACCATGAGCCTGGTTGAGATCACCTGGGGAGAACTTGCAGATAAACAAGGAGGAGGCCCAAGACTGAGCCCTGGGTTCTCCAAGGTTGTTCAAGGAATCGCAGGGACACCAACAAAGCACACCTGAGAAAGGAACAGGCCAAGGAGGAGAAAAACCTCTGAGCATGGCGTCTGGAAGCCAGATTTCCAGAAGAGGGAGTGAGCACCTGTGTCAAACAATGCTAGTAGGTTGGACTTGATGAAGATAGGAAGCGGACCCTGGGCTGTAGCCACAAGGAAGTCACGGTCTGTGGTGGAACCAGCAGGGACATGTCCATCAGGAGACCCCCAGGTTTAGCCAGATTGACTGCATAAATCTTGACACTGCTAAGAAGTTTACGTATCCCTTTGATCCTCAGTGTTCTACTGGTAAACAGGTATAATGATCCCTCCCTCAGGGTGGTGGAAACTTATAGAGATAATAATGTTAAGGAAGCCTGTATTGATGTGTTTGAACTGACATACAAAATGTCACAGACTGGGTGGCTTAAAATAAGTGAAGTTAATTTTCTCACAGTTTAGAAGCTGGAAGTCCAAGATCAAGGCACTGTCAGGGTTGGTTTCTGGTGGGAGCGCTCTTCCTGGCACGCACACTGTGCCTCCTTGCTGTGTCCTCCGCGCCCTCTCTCCCGTGTGCCTTTGGAGAGCGATTTCTGGTGTCTCTTCCTGTTCTTACAGGGACACCAGTCCTAGTGGATTAGGGCCCCACTCTATGACCTCATTTAACTTTAATTATTTCCCTAACGTCTCTATCTCCAAATGGAGTCCACTGGGGATAAGGGACATTGGGGGACACAAATCAGTCCATTACAAGCCCTTGGTACTTGTTTGTACTAAAAAATGTTAATTCATATCTCCATTACTCTATTCTTGTTGCTTATGTTAGTACCACTGGAAGTTTTTCTTATTTTTATAATTTTGAGCACAAGATATAATAAAATATGTATTTAATTCCTATTTAAAATAAAAAATATATATATATCTAATTTGCCCAACCAGGTTTAATTAGCATCTTGAAATGGAAAATTGATTTTTAAGAAAAAAGTTGGCCAATACTGCCATCTACTGGGGTCTTGTTCAAAGCTTATTTGTTTGACTTTGTCCTTTGTCAGTATAGAATATGCTGCCATGCTCACTTTTTTTCTAGTGAGTGTAAAATTGGATGACTCTGTTTTAAATTTAATCTAAAAGTATTCTAAGAAACACATAAATATTCTAACATGATAAATTTGGTCTTTTCCCACTTCCAGGATCCATCTTGAATTTGACAAAGATAAGTTGTGGACAGGAAGACACAGATGGAAAATCTCTGCTTTTGGAGGCAACTAAAAATCTCATTAGTATTAGTTTTAGTTTTATTTCCCAATTATAACATGTTTGGTGCTCTGGCTCCTTTAATCCACAAAGAAGGCTGACCTCAGGAGCCTCCTGGTGGATAATGAGGGTTCAGATCTTAAGCTGACAAATGTTCACTGCCGATTCTGAGGAGCAGGGTCCAGTATTTCAGAGCTGGTTTACAAGGCAGACGGGGAAAGTGTGCTCAGCCTCGTAACAGAAATGCAAATGGCATCTTAATGCAGTACCTTGAAAGTATTGTTGAGGATGAACATAAATCAACATTTTCTGCCTTCACTAGGAAGAGTGTAAGATGATTATGGCTTCTATGTGATATGTATCCAACCAAATATGGAAACAATCTATAACACCATCAGTAAGACAGTTTAAATAAATTATGGTCATATAAAGAAAGAGGCAGCTCTCTAGGCACTGAAATGAATGAATTTCCAATATATATTAAGGAAAAAAGCAAGGCGCAGGACACTGTAGAGAATACATGCCTGTTAAGAATTGTATTTTGCTGCAAGTAACAGTAACCTCATAACAGTGACTAAAGCTATTTCTCTTGCCAGTAAAAGAAAATCCAGATATAGGCAAGTCATGGCTTGGAAGGGAATTCCACAATGCTCAGGACCCCAGCTTTCTTCATCTTGTTGTTCTGCCATCTGCCATCCAATTTTCTGTTTTAAATCCAGCCAGCATAAAGGAGGAAGACTTTTGAGAAGTGAAACTTACACTTGTGCTTCCAGTCCAGTATCTAGACCTTAGATAGCAAACATTATTAACTAGAAGGAAGCCTGTGAGATACAACTTTTTATCTGAATAGCAGTGAGCAGCCTCTAATAAATTTGCCATGCTGTTATTAAAAAAAAGTGCGAGAATTACTGTGGGATAGGCAATTGCAGTCTCTGCTGTGATGTGCCGACATTTATGTGGTGGGAAGAGGACATAACTTACGTGTGTGTGCTTGCGTGCGTGCGTGCGTGCGTGCGTGCGTGTGTGTGTGTGTGCTTGGGAAAGTCTATAATATCTAGAAATACAGAAGGATGTAGTAGCAGTACTGTCTTTGCAAGGAACTGGATGACTGAGCAAAAAGCACGGGCCGGAAACTACTTCTGCAACTGATCATTTTGTATTTTTTTAATTTTATAGTATGTCCATGTGTTTTCTACAGGAAAAATTTTTGTCCAAAAAGGTTTAGCTAACTACTGTAGTAATTGTATTGCAACACACAAATGGATCAAACCTACACATTGTATACCTCCAACTTCTGCAATGTTATATGGCAATTACATCTCAAAAAAAAAAAGAAACATTCAACGCAGATTTTACACCTGAACCTGCTTTGTTAACTAAGAGTTCCTAGAAGGAGTAAAGTGGACAGGAGAGGTGAAACCCTGTTAGTGGGTAAATGACCTGGAGAAATACTAGTTGTGCTTTCCTTATGACCACAGGGAAAAAAAGAATTGGAATCCCACTTTGAAGTTGACTCACTTTCAGCGGTGATGAGATTTGAGAAGAATTTGCAAGAATAGAGAGCAAATAAAAACTCAGTGGGGAAAAATGAAACACTTTCTTCAGCATCACTAACTTTCCCTTTCTGGTGTGCCTACCCTCTGAAACATATACAGATAATTTACAAATTAAAAATACACATGCAAACGTTGGAATCAGACATCCTGGACAAAATACTCAAGTTCGCTGAACACATTAGAACGCTTACAATTTTTTTTTCCTCCAAGAGGAAGATTTGGGGAGCTCCCGAAGTTTGCGCAGTGCATCAGCTGAGCAGGAGGAAGGTCCAGCAAGGGCGGCCCTGCGGGTGGGCGGGCCACGTGACTGCGCGGCAGCCTCCGGGATGTGCCCGGACTGGCCTGTGGCCCCACCTGCTTGTTGATGCCTGAAATTCCTTTCGCACGAGATAAAGCCTCTCATTCCGCAATTGAGAGATAAACCTTGCAATCTGAGGGGTAAGGCACGTGAAAATGAGGCTGAAATGGCAGGCGGCAGAATACCAGAGAGGCTGACGTGGGGCCATCAGCGCGCGTGGGGTTTGCCCGGTGCGGCAGGGAATGTTATCACAGAGCAGGGGCGTCTCTAAATTGATGGGGAAGACAGTCATCCTGCGGCTCTGAGATAGAAAGACACTCTCTTTTAAGGAAAACGTCCATGACCTAGAGCCTGGGGGCATATAGGAGGAAAGGTGGCAGTGCTAAGGAGAAATAGAACTGCATTCCATTCTTAGAGGAATATCCGTTGCCATTGGGGTACAAGTTAAAAAATTTATGTAGCCAAAAGGTGTAGACTTCCAGTTATAAGTCCCTGGAGGTAACATACACCACGGTGACTATGGCCAATAATAATGCATTGTGTATTTGAAGGTTGCTAAGAGAGCAGATCTTAAAAGTTCTCATCACAAGACGTAATCATCGGTGATAACTAGATTTGGTCCTGAGCATTTTATAATACATATAGATAACGAGTCACTATGTTGTACACCTGAAGCCAATATAATGTTATATGTCAATTATACCTAAAAAAATGATGTGGATTTAGTAATAAAGGTGCCCACTAGCAGTGGACAGTGGTTAAAGAGGTTCCATTAACTTCTTTAACTCTTTCCTCACTATGTAAGTAAATATTCACCCAAAGAATAGTGAGTTTTGAGACATTTAACATTGCTATATCTACATGTTAAGGTTTTTCTTAATTTAAATATATAATTTAGTGTTGTATCAATTTAAAAATAACTCGAACAGGATCTGGCAGTGTCTTATGACTAAACAATTTTTAGGCTTTTATTGAAGTATAGTTGATGTACAAAATTATAATCGTTTCAAATATACAACACAGCAGTTCAACAGTTACACACATTATTAAATCCTTGCCCCAACTAGTGTAGTTACTATCTGTCAACATAGAAAGATGTAAAACTAAACATTTATCTACATTGTGACTCAGAAATTCCAATCTTAGGTATTTACCCAAGAGACAGAAAAGCATGTGCCCTTAAAGAGACTCCTTGAAAAATATTCATAGCTTTATTAATAATAGCCCCCAAATGAGAAAAGCCCAGCTGTACATCAATAAAAGAATGGATAAATCATCTGTGGTAAACACATACAATGACAAGGAATGGACTGCTGATATACATACAACGGTGGGGGTGAATTTAAAATGTATTAAGCTGCGTGAAAGAAGTCTTACACAAGAGTCCAGATTGTTTTAATATATATATGAAATTCTAAACAAGCAAAACTAATCTATGATGGGAATAGGTGAATCCCTAAGAATGGGTTGCCTCTGGGAGGTAGAAGGGGGTGGGCACAGACTGTAAGGGTGTCTGCAGGAACTTCTATAGTGGTCTTAATGTGCTACATCTCAACGGGGGGTTGCATGCAGAGATATACAGCATTCCTTGTAAGTCACTTGAATGGCACATGAGAATTGTGCATTGCACTGTATGCAAATTTTACCTCAAAGGAAAACAGCAAACAAAAACTGAGCTCTGATAAATGACATGCATTTGGGGTATATTGGGAGAAAGGTATTGTTGCCTGAGACTTACTTTGAAAGACCTCCAAAAAAACAAAAAGATGAATTGGTGGGTGGATAAGGGGATGGCTAGGTGAATAAATATGTAATAAAGGAAGAATCATAATTATTGAATCTAGCTGGTGAGCATACAGGTGTCCATACAAAATTTCTTCAACTTTTTAGTATGTTTAAAAGCTTTTAGGATAAAATGTTGACAAATTAATCTTGAGTTAGGAGTTCTAGTAAAGAGCTTGGGCTGTGACCTTACATATCCACTTAGGAGGTACTTCCATGAGATTTGGAGGACAGGCTGCAAGGAGACCTGTGGGCACCTATGAGCCCTTCCATTGCTCTTGTTTATTTGCCCAGAGTTGACACATAACCCAGCCTCAATAAAGCTTCTTGAATGAATGAAATGAATGAGACATTCCTAAGCCAGTGACTCTCTGAGCTATAAGGAAGGGTGACCCTAACATGAACATTACAGAAAACCTTAAAAAGGAAAACTAACACCAAAGAATAATAAATATTTTACACTGTCAGATCTCATTCCAACAGATGTCTTGAAGGAGAAAGGGGATCAGAAAGGGCAATATGAACTGAGATCTAAGACCAGTATTTTGTCTTGTCAATTTGGATCTTTCTTCAGTTGTGAGGCACACAGTAAAAATCTGGAAAAAACATCACTTCCTCTTTTGAGAAAGCATTATTTCATCAGAGGCTTTGAGCATGGTTAGATGGTTCTGCTAATAATTGGCATATTCTGCTTCAAGGGCCTCTCAAAATTCATGGGGTTTGGGGAGGAGATGCTATCCATTAGCAGGCTATCCTTCTAGGATTTGCTTCGGAGCTCAGATGGTCCTGAATATCTGAAAATTGAGGGGGACTGGATATGTTCCTACAAAGGTCATGCTCCTTTCCATGTGTCCAGGACCCCAGGGAAAAAAATGCCTAGTCAAGGGATTCTAAACCATGACTGCACATTGGAATCTTTGGAAGACTTTTAGAGTGTTGATAAAAAAAGAGCCTGCCTGCCCGAACCTCGGGACTGGGACTGTAATGAAGCACTAAAGCATAGCCAGGGTCCGTAGCCGACAGGCCCAAATGCTTGAAACCTATGGAAAGGTGGGAGAGCGGAGGTCTGGACAACAGGTGCTGCCCTGAACTGGGGCAGAGCCCTCACCATAACAGTATCAACGTGGGGAAGGGGACTTATTCTAAAATGCGGGTGTTTGGCCAGGAGACAAGTGGAACAAACGGTGGCACTGACATCTTGGAAAATAGAAAATAATGATAACAATGTGTTATCCATCTTTTTCTTTTTTTTGATTATGCATTTTCCTTTCTGTATGCCAACATATTCTTGTGTCAGTCCTTCAAGTGACAATTTCCCCGGGGTTGGATGATGTCTAATCTCAAGCTTCACTTACAGGCCTTTGAGTTGAAATTGTTCTATTTCTTGGGCCTTTCATCCTTGAATGTCTGTTCTGTCTCTGCCACAAACATTTGGTGGGAAAACGGAGCTGTGCCATGTTCGTGTCACCACCAAAGCATTTGAATTAACACTGGGAAGGTATCCGGGATAGAAAGTGTGTTATCCTCAGAGGGTGGGGTAAACAGGCATTCCTTTTCCCAATGCATTACTTCTTGGAAATGTAAAGGCCTATTATTACCTTTTATAGGTTTCTAGGCAAGTAACGTCAAGACTCTGCCAAGTAGTTAAAGCTCTTCAATTGTTCAACATTTGGGCACTTAAAGCTGTGTTCTTTCCTGGTTTTGCAATAGCTTAGGCTTTCTTCTTTAGTAACAGAGTGGAATTCTACTGTGTGAGAAGTCCCGGTGGACAAGAGAGACGCCTTTTACTAGGGTGAGAGGTGTACTCATGGACAATGGGCAGGGTGACTCTGAAAATCAGGCGAGATTTCTGCCGCCCGAGGGTGTCTCAAATTTTTCTTTTTTTTAACTGATTTCTGGTTCAAATTTGATACTCTGTAAGTTAAATCACACTGTTAGGAATGAACTAACTTACATACCTTCTTCCTTCCTTCCCTCCTGACAAATACAGGAAGTTAAGTTATTTATTAGCACTGACCATGTGTCAGGTATTTGTGATACATCAGGAAAACAGGACAGATTCATTCCATTCTTCTCTGTCCTCACACCCAATCAAGGCCATGTATTTTTTCCTCAAACTTTAAAAAAAATATTTTTTAATTGAAGTCTACTTGATGTACAGTATTATATTGGTTTCAAGTATACAACATAGTGATTTGACAGTTATATATTGTGATTATTAAATGCTTACCCCAACTAGTAGAGTTACTATCTGTCACATAGAAAAATGTTACAGAACTACTGATTATATACTGCCTGGCTTATTTCACTTTGCATAATACCCCCTAAGCCCATCCATGTTGTTGCAAATGGCTGGAGTTCTTTCTTTTTCGTGGCTGAATAATATCCATTGTGTATAATGTACCACATCTTTATCCATTCATCTACTGACAGACACTTTGGTTGCTTCCATATCTTGGCCACTGTAAATAATGAGCCAATAAACATAGGGGTGCATATATCTTTTCAAATCAGAGATTTTGTTTTCTTTTGGAAAGTTCCTAGAAGTGGAATTGCTGAGTTGTATGGTTTTTCTATTTTTAGTTTTTTTGAGGAACCTCCATACTGCTTTTCATAGTGGCTGCACCAATTTACAATCCCAACAAGAGTGTAGGAGGGTTTTTCCTCAACTTCTTGAAAGAGTAAACTCAAATAACCAGAAAAGCTGGAAAAATGGTACGCAAAGACCCAAACACACCTCACCTGGATTTAACTATTGTCATTACTTCACCACTTTTGCTTTTCTCTCAGACAGACAGATGGTGTCTCCTAGATACATAGATGATACATAAATGATGGGTGATATGAGAGAAAGAGAAAGACAGAGAGACATTGTTTCCTAAACCATTTAAAGTAAGCTGTAGACACCATGATACATCCCTCTGATAGACTTCAGAATGCATCCTCTCAAAATATTTTTCAAGGGTAGACTTTGAGGAAAGAAAAAGTGGTGCATTTTGTAGCTAGACTGGATCACTGAGGGAGACCAACTGCGTTCTGGGCATCAGATTGCTGGGAGAAGGCAGATTAGAGTTCAGGTAGCCACAGAGCCTGGACTTAGATTTTTATAACTGACCCAACAAAAGAACACTCACATGCCTACAGCCCCTCAGGAGTAACATTTAGCTCATTTCTGGGTGAAACATGTTCAGACATAAGAGTTTCTTGTCCAGCTAGATTTGGTGAGTAAAATAAATGTCTTCACTGGCTCTGTCTATGTATCTTGATACTCTCCCTCCCCCTTTTAAGCTCTTATGTTGCATCAGGAATGACTTTGCTCACCAGACAACTGGCTGATCATGTACTGTATTTCCTACCCATTTGAGTATCTGGAATACTATACTGGAACATTGTCACCATATAAATCAAGCTTCCTGCTCCTTTTTTTCCCCCGCCATTACATCTTTAGGTAGCAACAGGCATCAGCAATGTATTTATGAGCACTTTGATGTAGGTTCATTTCCTGGCATTCATTTGATACAAGTTATAATTTTGCCCTCAATTCAATACATCGGTTTTCAGTACAGTTTTAGGGTAACTGTACCATCTATTTGATCTAATATTGCCAATGTTTCTGTTTAGTGTACAGTACTATGACTTCAAAGTTGGTTCAGCATTTTTTAGAATGTATTTTTCTATATAAAACATTGGTTCAGAAAAAAATAATATTTTGAGATAAAAAACATCTTCTAGTTACTCTAACACAGATTTTCATCACATTTATAGTCCTTAATGTTCAGTGTATATATCCACTACATTAGAAACTCTAGGAACAAAAAAAAATTGTTATATTTACTGCCACAATAAGCAATATGAAACATTAAAAGTAATATGTTTTCATAAACAAGAGCAAAGATGGTTCGGCACTGTAAAATTAAGAAGGACATTACAAAGGGACTGTGTAGGAAGAGCCTGGCTGATTTCTCCCAAGCAATGCATTTTCATCAAAACTCATACATATTCAGCAAAACAAATTGCATGCCAACAAATTCAATGAACTGCTACTGAAACCAAAACATCTATTTTCTAGCATCTGTTTGTGGGAATTATGTAAAATACATAATGCAATGTGTTTTCACTGCAGTCCTATGTTTGTTTCCCAACCAGTGAATTTTCATTTAAACCAATATGTGTACCTGAGACCACATGCATGCACTTACTGAAACTGAAATATAGCTACAGATATAGGCAACGTGTTGGAGGCCATACCAATGCATTTTGATGCAACTCAGCCAATTTTCCATGACTTGAATTCTGATTCTCTAGGGATAAAAAGTCTTCTAGAATGGTAAATGCACGTGATGGTGAGGGAAGGCAGGAGAAACTGATGTCCTGGATCAGGGGCAGATACCGCAAGAACAGCACCGCTCTAAAAACTTTGTTTCCCGAGGTGTAGTCGGTGGGCCAGCAGCGGTGCATCCCCTACGAGCTCATTAGAAAGGCTGAATCTCAGGCCCCATTCTCGACCTTCTCATTCAGATCCTGCATCTTCAGAAGATCTACAGGCAATTTGTTCGAACAGTAAGATTTGAAAAGCACTATCTCAGAACAAACTCATAAATGCACGCAGTTATCTGTAGGGTGATACTCAAAAGTTTTTGGAGGTGAGCAGTTTTCCAGTGGACCGACAGCCTGAGAAAGACAGAGGTCGAAACCAGCTCATTTTATACGCAAAGCTCACCCCACCCCCTTTCACTTCCTATTGCACTCCCCATGCATGAATACATTTTAAGACTCAAACAATTCAGAAGTCTGCAGAGAGACTTCTTTCAACAGAGTTAACCACCACGACGACTTTCACCTCCTTTTAGTTTCTCTTCTGTGAGCATTTGCGCTTGTATGTATGTAAACATATTTCAGAAACATAAATGGAATATCTATTTGTTATTACATTAAATTATACACTTTTTTTTTTCCATTTATCTACATGGTTCTAATACCCTTCCTTGTCCATCTATGTTGAACAATCTTAATCTTTTGAACAACTGCATATTTCTCCACGGTATAGATATACTGTGATTTAATACAGCCAGTTCCCTATTTACGGACATTTGGGTTGATTTGATTTTTGTTTTCGTTACAAACAATGCTGCATGAACATCCTTAAACATTTATTTTGGTGATGATGTTTGAGAATTTCTTTAGATAACTAGAAATGGAATTCAAGGGTCAAGCTAAAAAAAACAGCCTAGAAGCATATGCTGGGTCTCAGTAATAATCAAATGAATGCAAATTAGGTAACAATACAACACTTCCCCTTTGCAGGCCAGTAAAATTTTAAAGGCTGATGCATTTTTGGTAGAAGTGCAAACTGGTGAAGGCTCTGAGGAAAGCAGTTTAGCAACATCCAATCCACCAGTTATTTTGAGTTCTTGTGTTCCTTAGTGATTGCTATGTGTGTTGTTGTTTAAGTTTTGGTCCAAATTGTTTATTAAAGAAACACAGTTTTATGTCAATTGGTTTGTTCCAGTTAGTTAAGGCAACATTGTCTTAATAATGGTATGATATATATAAGGCCATCACTTTTTAAAATTAGGTAATATAAAAACCTGGCATTGACACTTTATTTAGATTTATGAATATAGTTTATTCTGGAAATTAATGTCTTTTCAAATGAAAGTGTTTTTTGTTTTTTTAATTTATGGGAGTTTTAAGTAATTTTCAGTGCCTGAGAATGTTCTCTATTAAAACACATAACAGTAATGGTTCAGATGAAAATAGTTATCTTCGGATAGGATTTGATTTGCAATTCTAAATATCCTATGACTTGGGTATCAAAATTTACTGTAAGATTTGGTCAAATATAAAATTTTAGGTGACTTGTATATTGTACAATTAGGAAGTGTTGATATTGACTAGGTTTCATTAATTTCATCTCATATTTATATTATTCAAAATGAATACGCTTAGTTTTATTAAGAAGTCACAATCAAGGAAACAAATGGAAATTGCTTTATAGTAACTATAAACAGCGGGAAGGTGTAACGATGATGGGCGGCCATCATCCAGGGCATTGTTCACTGTTCATTTTCTGCCTTTTCCTAAGGGTGACTTGTATCCTGTCCTTTGCTACTTCCTGCCTTTTTTCTAAACTTGGCAGATTCAAGATTTAAAAGCTAAAGTGTCTGTGTCCAGTACGCATGTCTCCCCAGGGCAGCTGCTCTTGTTTTGGAGCACTGATTTCACTACGGCCAAATCTGAATTGCTGTGTATCTGCATGCATTTTTTAAAGTTCTTCTGACCATTTTCCTTAAGTTGCAGGCAGCCAGCGAGGTGCTGTCCAGATGACTGACAGTTCTTAACTCTTTTTGTGGAATGAACTAACTTTAGAACCCTGGCTGGGTTTTGGGTGCCCCCTGGAGATATGATCCTCCAGAGGCCGATGTTTTCCCCACCCCCTTGAGAGTTTTAAGCCTTATGCTGTTGTTCATCTTGGTAAATGACCAGATGTCTGGGCCAGAGTAAGGCCCAGGATATCTGATCTCTCCTCCTTTTACCTCCTTCCCTTTGACCTCTCAGGAGATGTAATCCAGAAATTGAACTAGCTTGCCTAAAATAGGACATTTGGTCATCTGCCTGCATGACCTCCTTAGGCATATTTATACCCACATCTATTACTGAGGTTAATATTGGTCAAAGTTGAGTTTTAATTATACAGTGCTGTTGCTTTCCTTTATCTTCATCAATTGAGTTTATTGTTTGGATAGCCCTACAATGTGTATAACAGAACATCTTTCCATAATTCTGCCTTACACTTTCCGATAACTAGACCAGGAGACACGTTGTATACATCACTGCTTAAGTAGGAACAACCCATGACCTTATTGCTAAAACAGGTATATATCAATTTTTCAAGTTGTGATAAGACAGAGCCACTTCATGTCTGACATGCTACTTACGTGCATGAATTATTAATTTTCAGCATAGCAAAGTGAGTATATGGAGCTATTTTTAAAGTTTATTGGGCATTGTTGTATACTATAATATAAACAATGTCATGTGTTCACTGTGTTCTGCTGTAAATCTTTGTCATTACAGAGTACTTTTCCATCCAAACATGGGGTGGTGAAGCTGGATGGACTGAAGAGTATTTTGGCCAGGTAGGGAAACTGTCATACGAAGGCTTGAGAATACAGAATTACAGAATAGCCTTACTGGGTAATTTCACACCAGACCACCTTGAAGGCAACTGAGGTACAGGTTGGTGACTTCTGCATAAGCCCAGGAGTGGGGGCCGTCCTAGAGGAGTCGCCTGAGGGAGCACACAGAGCTGCCTAAGCTGTGAGTACGGTAGGCACTCGGAGCTGAAAAGATGCATAGATGCATCTCCGGTACAATGATTCTACTGGTCCAGCAAACAGGCATTTCTTGAGCATTGTTTTATAATATTTAGACATTGTGTTTATAAATAAAACAATAAATGGGGGCTAAGTTTGCTCTAAGGTAGTTAATAAACGGTTTACTATATTCTATCCCAAATCTTTGTTATTATAGATACAACTGAGGTGCCCCCCAACCATCAAGAAGCTCATAATCTACCGGGGTAGTAGGCTTATAACCATCCAACTTTACTAAGGATGTATGAGCAGGAACACTCCCAAAGACGAAACAGAGAGGCAGAAAAGGAGCAGGAACTCTGGAGCTACAACACCTGCATCCAAATATTGGTTCTGACACCTTCTAGCATTCAGCTACTTACTAGCTGTGTGCCCTTGGGCAAGGTACTAACCACTCTGTGTTCATTCTCTCATCTATAGAACAAGGGTTGTATACAGATTAATATTTGTGAAGCCCTTAGAAAAGCACTTGTGCTTATTAGTTGTAAAATCCTGTTTCCTAAAGTTAATGTTCAGAAGAGTACAGGGGACAAAGATTAGCAGGAGATGGTAAGATTTCCATATGAGGTTATTGTGAATTTACCTCTCCCCTTTCTCAGCCATGGAGTTTGGGTAAGATCAAGTGCTACCCCCAGCTCCAAGGATAGGCCCTGATTGGCTCAGGTCTCAGTGGTCACAATGATTGGTTTGGGAGTGGGCACATGATCTAATTTGGACCAATGAGAGAAAGCCTCCCAGGAATTGTAAGAGACATATCACGATAGAGTCTTTTTTATCTTCTTGGAATGAGGTAGAGTGAGAATGAGAAGTCTGGAGCTACTGCAGCCATTTTGCTACCTCAAAGGGAGAGCCTGGACTATACAGGGGGTGGGAAGCACCACTGGGTGTAGCCTGATAATGGAGCCAGCACTATGAAAGGCACATTGAGGAACATGGAGAAATTGTATCCTGGATTTTGTTGCTTGAACTGCTGAATCAAACCTTACGCGAAAGTAGCCCTACCTGTAGATTTCTGAATTTCATGAGTCACTAGATTCCCACTACTGTTTAAACAAGTTTGAGTTAAGTTCCATCACCTACAGCTGAAAGAATCCTCCCTGAGTATAAATACTGATTTTACTGAGTAAACAAAAGTCATGACTAAACCTATAATGTTGATGTGAATGACAAAGCCCTATTCACAGACAGAACAACTCTTTATGAAAAAGTTATTAAAGTAAGTTCTAAGAGTTCATAAATTCCACAGCTATGGAATATCCCAAGAGCCATGTTTCTCAAAGTATGATCTTCAGATCATTAGCTACAAGAGGCAAGCCATGGAAAAGTTCTGTTGTCAGGCAAATTTGGAAATGCTGCCTTTTGTAAATTAATGGTGATACTATCGTATCAAAGGAGAAGTCCTCAGTAAAACAACAATAACTAAATAACCTGTTGCATGTTGTTAATCCTAGTATTTCCAGAATATTCTTGATCATGGAACTCTTTTATTCACCAAATTCTCATTAATGCTTCCAAAAAGGCTGATATAGAGACTGCATACTCAGAGAACACACTGCCTTATAGAAAAAGCCAGCTCCATGACTAAAATGGTTCTGTAGTTAAAAGTTTGATATGAGCCTGGGGCACATACTGTCCTTATGACGCGGACCAACACTGTGAATAAAACATGTGAACATGTGGGATATTACAGCCCCTCCATGTCCTGGGTAAAGACTGAGAAGCTGGGGGCAGGCTTCTATTTTAATTGCAGCAGCTTAGAGGAGCTGAAGGGCCTGGATCTTGGAGCCCAGTTCCTGGTGCTGGCAGTTGTTTGAAATGAACTTAATTAAATTTTCTGAGCCTGGTTCTTCATTTACATCATGGGGTAATTTTATCTTTCATCCTTTATCATTGTTGTGAGAACACAATGAAATAAAGTATTTGATAAATACTAGCTGATGGGGCTCTCTTGACCCCTCCTGGCGTGAGCCAGGAGCTCTATTCTCTCACTTTATATCTAATTAAAAGCCTGTACCTTGCTCTCCTAAAAAAAAATACTAGGTGATACTGACATTATAATAATATTTTAAATCAAATAGGCTGTGAGGTGTTTTGCAAAGGTGTCCCAAGCCTAAATTAAAATCAATTCATTCTCTTTGCTTTGTTTTAGTTCTTCCAGTATTTACTACTATCTAGCATGCTGTATATTTATTGTTTATTGGTTCATCATCTGTCGCCTCCACTAGAATGTAGGCATCTTCAAGAAAACAGTATTGCACATAGTAGGCACTCAGTGTATATTTGTTGAATTAAATAATGAGCACCAGAGGCTCTCATGTACTGAGTGCCTACTGTGTGGCAAGCCTTTTACTGGGTGTTTTAAACATATGTTTATATTGTGTTATTTAATATTTATATTAAAATATGAATATAATTAAAATATAAATATTAATGTTAACCCTAAGAGATGGTTATTATTATCTCCACTTTGCAAAAGCAACACCTGAGGGTGGAATCAAGTAACTTGGCCCGAACTGCACTGCTCGAAAATGACGGGATCAAAATCCAGTCTCAAGTCTCAATTTATATTCCAAATTATTCACTTACTGAATTCATTTCCTAGGGTTGCTGGAAGAAATTACTTCACACGTGGTGGCTTAAAACAACAATTTATTCTCTCCCAGCTCTGAAGACCGGAACTCTGCCATCAGGCGCAGGGGGCTACAACCAGGGTTTGGCAGGGCCGCCCTCGCTGCAGGGGTCCGGGGAGAGTCTGCTCGCCAGCCCCTCCAGCTCCAGCACTCCTCGGCCTGTGGCGGCATCACGTGGCTCTCTGCCTCTGCGGTCCCACTGCGCCTTCCTCTTCTGTCTGTGTAAAATCGCCCTTTTAAGGACACAGTGGCTGCATCATAGGGTTCATCGGGATAATCCAGGATAATCTCTCCATCTCAAAATCCTAAACTGAATCTGCAAATTTTTTGCCAAGCAAGGTCACATTCACAGTTTCCAGGAATAAAGATGTGGATATTTTTTTGAGGGGTCATTATTCAGTCTACCAGTCCCATGTCTTGAGAAAATATTTTGTACTGAGGTTCCCAGGTCCAAGACACAGAGTGCTCCCCAGGACAGTAATGACAGCTGTGACACTCAGACATCTGGATGTCAGTATGCCACCCCCAACAAAAATCCCAGAGGATAGGGGAACCTTTATAAAATGCAATCATTTTTTTCCCTGGGTCTGGGGGATATAGGCTGGGCCCAATACAGGAAAAACTGGATGGGTTAGATACCAGGAAGGGAAAAAGATAAATGCTTGTTTATCAGATAAGAAGGGATTTGCATCTGCAGATTCCCTGAAACAGAAGGCAGAGAGGGGAAGGAAACATATTTCACTAATACACAAAGAACCTGAGTATTTGCTCTAGGCAAGTTATCAAGCTGAGAATCACCAATAGTAGGAAAACCTGATATTATGCGTTTTCTGATATAGTGCAGTATAAGATACTTGACATTATATTTGCATCATTCTTAACAAAGAGATAAAAGTTTAAATCATGTAGAAACCATCATATAAATCCAGACTGTGGGACACCTTATAAAACAACTGCTCTGGGCTCTTCAAAATATGACTATGCATGATAAAAAAGTTTGAGGGGATTATTCGAGATTAAAAGACACTAAAGAGACAGAATACAGGACTGTAACATTTAATCCTTAATTGGACCTTAAATTAGTTTAAAAAAGAAAAAAAACAGCTCTTAGAGGCATTTTTGGAACTATTAGGGAAGTATGAATATGAGCCATCTTATCATATGATGTTGAATTAACATTAATTTTCTTAGATGTGATAATGCTCTTTTATGTCAGTCAACATTTTTAATTTTAGAAGGCACATGCCAAAATATCTAAGGATTAAGTATGTTGGTGTTTGCAACTGGCATTTGATAAATTTAAGCAAAGGGTATGTGGATGTTTATTGTACTATTTCTCCAACTTTTCTACAGGGTTTGAATTTTTTTCCAAATCAAAAGGTAAAAATTAGAAGCAAAACAATCTGGCAGTGACGTTGTGAATTGGTGGTTCTCATCACCAAGGGTCGCAGACAGCGAAATACACCTGTAACTGCCACTCCCTGTACTGGATGGCTCTGTTTTCAGCAACAGTTGGGAAACCGCAACAGCCTGGGAGACTCACTAACAGTCACGTGCTCTGCCCCTGTTAGCAGACCACTCTTCGAAACTGCAGTCGTGATGTTGACTACTGCAAAGAGATTATTTGTAGTTTTCTATTCTCTGTGATTCTGTTCTCCTTTACTGGAATGGATAACAGAGCACTGATTATCACTTCAATGTATTTTGAGCATTTATTCATTCAATAAATTTGCACTGAACATGTACAAATGGCCTGTTGTAGGCACAGGGTATTCAGCAGACAAGATACTGTATCTGCCATCATGGAGATAACTTTCTAAACAGGAACATTAAAAACACTTAAGAAATCCAGAAAGAGGGGTTCTGCTTACTCACGGCTCTTCTATTTACTCTCAGATCTACCAGCATGAAAGCTGAGCATGCTCATTTGCACCGAAGCTGGCCGACTTCAGGATGGCCCTGTGGTCCTACACTGCTCCTTGCCTCCTGGTATCCACACCCTTGTTCAGTTCCTCCCCATAATAGAGTGCTCAATGACTGTCAGCTTATTTTTGAAACTGAAAGTTGTAAGAATGGATGGGGTGGTCAAAAGGAGTAGTATAGATAGAAAAGAGAAAGTCTCCAAAATCTGAGCCTTTGGCCCTGCCAGAATTTAGAGCCCAGGGATGTAAGGATGGAGCAGCAAAAGGAACTAAGAAGGAGACTCCAGAAGTGGAGGAGAAAAATCAGGTACACAGGACGTCCCAGAAACCAAGTAAGGTAAGTTTTTCGAGGAAGGGGATGAGAGAGATCAACCGTTTCAACGGCTGCTGAGAGCTCCGATAGGCCCACCAAGGTTAGTGACAGTGACCTTGAAGGATTTGGCATGGCTGGGTGCTGTTACCCAGCTTCTTTCAGCTGCCTGGGTGCAAGCGTGGAGCAGGCAGAGACTTGGGTCCAACCAGGGTTGTGGTTGAACCAGGTGAGTGATGGAGCAAGAGAGGTCAGGAGAGTTGAGGGTCAAGCAAGACGTGATTATAATAATGGCCTTGGAATTTGGTTCCATAAAGAAGGGAAGAAAGGACATTGGGGAAATGTGGGAAGTAAAAAGCAACAGGATCAGTAGGTTAAAGTCCCAGTGAGGGTGAAGACTGTTGGCAATGGAGAAAACAGAGGAAGAACGTTGGGAAGAGAGTGAGAGACGGAAATGGACGGTATGTGGAGGTTGTCCCTACTGTGATGACAGTCACGGGTGTGGTGGTGGCAGTGAGCGGCTGATGTCGGGTGGACAATAAGATCGTTGCTGGAGAGGCCATGGAACTGAGCGGCCAGGGTGTTGAGAGGATCCCGTAAGTAGACATGAAATCACCAGGAATTAGGCCAGCAGGTGTGCTGGATAGAGCAGCAGGGGGCCTCAACCAGGAATGAGGGTGTGACCCCAGGGTCTGCAGGCAACTGCAGCCGAGAGGACTAATGGGCCGCATTGTCTGATAAGGGCAGGAGATTCTAGCTGGGTGTACCCCTGAAGAAGAGAGGGAAAACAGCTTGGAAATGGCCGTGAGAAACGAGGAGATCTGCTCTGCCCCAGGGTCAGGGGCACCAAGGTTGTAGGAGAGAAGGCAGCCGTTTGAGAAGCTCCAGGAGGGCAGGGTCCTCAGCGGGGAGCCGGGTTCCACTTAAAGGCAGCGGCTGAAGGGGTAGGTCACGGATGAGTTTGAGTGAAGGCATTCTCTCAGAATCCTAGCCAAATGGGAGCCTGCAGGGCCTTGTTCTTGCACAATATTTCAGCTGATGTAGAAAACACAAGCGTTTAACCAACGAGGGCTGTTTTTGTTTTCCTTTGGCAAGCTCTTTTTTGTGTTGCTAATAGACACGGAGAAAGCAAATTGCCCTTATCAGAGAAGCAATGTGCAGGCAGGTGGGAACTGGAAAGCTCTGTGTATATGAGGGGTTAGTATTATTTGAGAAAGACACAGCCCTCTCTGCCCCTGGGCAAAACTGCCTCACTTGATGGCTTCTGACGGTGATTCCAGAATTCCTCATCTGTGCACAAGGTCTTCCTTATCAGCAAGTCTCTCCCTGACCACTATTTTCGGCAGCACTTCCTTGCACCATTCTCATGCCCTCCTCATACTGGGCTAAATTCTCTTCATGCACTTATCACCGCCTCACACAGGCTACTTGTCATTCCTTTCTCATCCCATGTTGAGAGCAGTGAAATTTTTTGTTTGCTGCTTTATCTCGGTAGAGCCTAGAGGGGCATATAGCTCGAGAGATATTGACTGAATGAATAAATTGATGCAATGCCGCAATCCAGCAACAGGCCAGGAGATGCAGCTCAAAACAGGGAAAACAGTGCAGGTTTGGGGGCTAGAATCCTTAAGCATAAAGCCTAGTTTTGTAGCCTCTGAGCCTTGGTTTTCTCATGAATAAAATGGAGATAGTAATAAACCCTCATGACTCTTCTTAAAATAAATGAGCAATCATATGTATGGTAAACAAGCTATGGGGTGTCTGTCTTCCCAGCCCCTAAGGGACCTGATAATTGAGTTTGGTTGCTTGGACCAGGGGTGAGCACTTAATCCAAATAAGGCCGATCAGAAGGTCTCTCCTGGAAACTAGATGTTGAGATTATGAGATTCTAGTTCTATCTGGAGCACTATCTTGAATGGAGGGGGTGTAAACGTCAGAGCTCTAGAGTGGCTGTATTTTTACCTGCTGAGGAATGGAGAAGGTTGATTCAGAGAAAAAAAGCAAATGACATACTTAGAGCTTCCTTGTTCGGGACTCCTGACTCCTTTTCAGTCCCTTGTTCTGGTATTTCTGAAGGTTTCTTTTTAGCTTTGAGCCTCCATGAGACATATCTGTAGACTCACCAAAAAATCCATTTGTTGCTCAAGCTGATTCAAGAGGGTTTATTACTTGCAAACACTGAGTTGTAACAGCAGAATGTAGTTGTTTGGGCACACAGTAATTGATTAAGAAATAGTAGCTGCACTTGCAAAGGTTTCTTTTATGCCTTTAGTGGACAAGAATTGAAAACCAGATGTCGGGTGGGTGAAGAAAAAGGTCAGAAGAGGTACCACCCAGAGAGCAAACCTGGGCACAGCTTTGAATCCAGAAGCTTGGGTGGCTTGCTGGACCTGCGCGCTTCGGCTATGCGTTGGTGGGGCAGCTTCGTTTACCTGCTCCACGGCTCCACCTGGTGGGAAGCATCCTTGCATGATCAAGGTACAAAATCAAGAAGAAAGGATTTGATACATAAATGATGTAGCCAATACCGAAATTAATATTTAAAGGGAAAATATTTTAGGACTAACTGATATTCCAGTATTTCTTTTTTGGTAAACTGCCTTTAAACCAAGAAAAGACCTGCCAATCAAAAGAAGCTTTTCATGTAGTCTTGTCCTTCTATTATTTGCCTTCTGGAAGTACAGATTTAATTTTTTCACTTCTTCTTACAGCAGGTTTTGCTGAATAACTTTTACTGGACACTCTCTGAGCCTCCTTTTCTCCAGTCATGGATGCAGAACCCGGGTGTAGGTTACTCAGCATGATTCATCTGTCCAGGATCTTTATCCACATCCTACAACCCAGCTCTTCATAGTCACAAACACACCTTGAGCCCTTCTTTTACCTGTTGCTTCTCAGCCCCAAAACTACCTTCCGGCTGTTCTGTGATGTTGGGTCTGGGACTTCACAAGCTATGGATGCCTTTTTTCTTGTTTCTATGGGGTCCTAGGAGTGGCACTTCATCCCACAGCAGCAGCCCCAGGTCCCCTTTCCCGTTGGCATTCCTAGAAGAGCCTCATCACTCCCTGTGAAGTCTGCCAGCATGCACCGCTCTACAGCTCTGGGGGAGCACCCTCTTTCACCTCTTCTTCACTTCAGGTGTTGTCAGTCATCCTTGGCTTGCAGCTGTACCACCCCAATTTCTGCCTCTGACTTCATGTGGCCTTGATACAAGGTCACCAGTCATTGGAGTTAGAGCCCACTCTAATTCAGTTTGACTTCATCTTGACTTGATTACGTCTGCAAAGATCCTATTTCCAAATAAGGTCCCATTCATAGATTCCAGGTGGAGTGCATTTTGGGAGGGAAACAGTTCAACCCGCTGCAGGTTCCTCGCCAGGCTTCTAGGTTCCCATAACTCCAGATTCTTCTAGCAGCTCCCTCAGCCCTTGGGAGAAGAGTGATATCAGTGTGGGCTTCTGTTTTTGGTTTTGCTCTATCAGCCCTTCAATGCCTGTGGTACTGATTCCCTTTCCTGAATTTCTTTTGTTGAAATACATTATGCTGTTTCCTTTTTCCTGGGTTGGCCCTGCCTGATGTGGTACTTGTTACCAGGAGTTGTCCCAGGAACTAGACCACCAGAAATGAGATTCCTTGATTAGCTTGGAAATACCCTTTGCCTTGAACCCAGTGCTAAGCTTCTTGCAAACTACAATGACAGCGATCCATACTGTGGCCTCATAATTAACTACATTATCAGTCTTCTGACTGTGATGCAATGCCTAATGAAGCTGGGGGTGGGAGACCACATAACGGCTGCTCTTGATTGGTTTGTCAATCATGATCACTACAAGGGCTGTGGGCTGGTGTGTTAGTTTTCTTTTGCTAAATAACAAAATACCACACACTGAGCAGTTGAAAATAACATTCATAGTTCTGTAGGTCAGAAGTTCAGACATGGCATAGCTGGGTTCTCTGCCCCCAGCCCCCAGTCTAACTTGGCTAAAATCAAGGTCCACACCTTGAGAGCCATCCTCAGATCTTACAGAACACCCACATTCCCTGCCACATGGCCCCTTCCATCTTTAAGCCAGCCACGGACAGTCTCCTTCACACCAAATCCCTCTCTTTCTTCAAATCACTGACTCCTTCTTTCTCTGACCTCTAGGTCCAGTCTTAGAAGGCTGCTATGATTAGGTCAGGCCCAGCTGGATAATCTCCCTTTTGGTAAATTCAAAGTCCACTGGTTAGTATCCTTAATTGCATCTGCAAAATTTCTTTTGGCATGAAATATAACATAATCACAATATCCATCATATTTACAGGTCCTGCCCACACTCAAGGGGAAGAAATGATACATGATAAGTACATCAGGGGTTGGGGATTGGGGGGGCCATCCTGAATTCCACCTGCCCCAGATGGATGACTATTTCTGACTACCCTGAAGAAAATATCTTATTTTACAGAGAAAATTAAAAAGAAAGGCTCAGAATACTGAACACCAGCTTAAGTCAGATTCAGAGAACCAGAATGTGTCTATGGCAGCCCTTAAAGACAGATCTACTTGTCATAGCTGCTGGCAGACCTCACTGAAAATAAAATTTTAATTGTATGAGTTGCAGAATTGCACTGTAAGTTGACTTCACAAACCTGCCAGCTCTCTTCATTCATCAACATGAGTGAGGGGTCTGGGTGAGCTTAGATAAAGCTCAGAACTTTGAATCCCTGTGTCATTTTGGCAACAGGAGCAAGACTTCATCTGTGTGAGAAGAATCGCTTTCTCTTGCTTGAAAACCTTGTAAGAACTTCACCTGAGGCATTTACCTTGCAGGAAGATGCCTCTTCACTCTTCATTGCTTTTAGAAATCTGTTTGGAGTCAGAGCTCAACATATTTCAGGGGGAAGAGAACAAGTATGGCCTAGGAAAAGATAACTAAAATTTTTTTTTAATTGCAAGGTTTTGTCAATATGTCTTATCAGAAATGTGGGAAATATGTATGGGACCCAAATCTAGGGTGTTAGAACAGACTATAATACTGCATTAGGTCAGCTGGGGGCACTTACTGGGGATTCTGAATGTGGTGTGTTAGCTTGAGCATCTGGGAGTGTCTTGCTAAAACTTGGGTCCCATGGTAGTCTATATTCAATACAATTAAGATATCAAATCTCCCTGGTGTAATGCAGAAGAGCCTAAAGGCTAAAGGGGAAAGAGGTCCTGGGGGACACTCTCTTTACTATGTGTTTTATTATGAACTGTGAAGGGTCTCAGATATAACCCCACTTGCACAGTTATAGACACTATATACTTGCATATGATGGAAACACAGGCACTGGGTCAGGGAAAACAGATCTTTATTGATACAACCAGATCATAAGCCACAGTATCATTGTAACATCAGTCCCACACACCTCAGTCCTGCAGGTGGTGCAATGCTCTGGTGTAATGAGAAGCTTCCTATGTGGGTGAAAGGATACACCCCACAGACAAAGCATGGAGAACAATGCATTTTCTCTTTTTTTTCTCTGTTGCTTCTCTACAGAGGACAGCTTTTCTCTTCTCATAAGCGTCTCTGGGATCCTGATGCTCCCACTCATATTTCTCAGTTCCATACTGAGGGAAATCTGTGGGAGATGCTGCCGTTGAAATGGGCTCCCTAGTTTTAGTGGGATATGAGAGCCAACCTTACTACCAGAATCAAAGTGGGTACAAATACTGTAACAGGTAATAGTGATGCAGTGTCAATCAGAATGTTTTGACACCCAAGAGATCCTTAAAAAAAAAAATAATAATAATGGCTTACTTAAATATTACTTAATCTACATTACAAGAAAAACACTAGGTCTGATGACCAGAAACCTGACTTGAGCGGCCACAGTGGGGTGTCACAGCCTCTCACCTAGTTTCCAGATCCAAACCAGTGATTAGGCCTGGAGCCCTTGTTGAAGAGGAGGCTGAGAAAGACCCAGAAACACAGTCATAAGCAAATGTTGATTTCTTCTTCCAAGCCTTCCTCAAACAGATCTGTGATCGGTAGAAGGGGCACCATGCATGGAGAAAGGGAAATGCCTGGCTACAGTATCTTTATCTTTTGTAGCTCACTAGATATTGACTGACTTACTGCTAATTCTGGGAGATCGATAGACCACTATGGTTCACAGTTCAAAGTGGGGGCTTATGGTGGTAAATGGAGTTTTTGACCTTATCCATCTCAATGCACACAGTGGGTCCATGGACCAATCTTGCTATTATTACTCTAGTTCTTGAATGTTTTCATTCAGGGGTTGGCAGGCTTTTTGCAAATGCTCGGATAATAAATATTTTAGGTTTTGCAGGCCATATGGTTTGTTAAAACTACTCAATTTTGTCATTATAGCATGAAAGCAGCCATACACAGTGTGTAAATGCATGAGCATAACTGCGTTCGAGTCAAACCTAACATACAAAAACAGTGGACCAGATCTGAACCACAAGCCATAGTCTGCCAACTCCTAGTGTAGCTGATACATGCATAACCATCATCTAGAAGAATCCCTGCTTCATATTTGATCCGTTGAATGAGGGCTGTTATGATAGGAAGAACCAAGAGGGAGACCCCAGAATTTTTTCTTCCTGCTTGACTAGTAAATTTTTTTTATTAAAGTATCATTGATGTACAACCTTATGAAGGTTTCACATGAACATTGTGGTTTCAACATTGAATGGTAAGTTTTAAAAATAGTAGATAATACTGACTCCCTGGGGGGATTGCAGAGATTAGTGCCAACAGCAAAGATTTTAAAAAGGCAGGGGTGATGATTCCTATCACGTATCCATTTAACTTGTCTAATTGGCCTGAGTGGAAGGCTGGTAGATCTGGGAGAGGATGATTGTCATTCATTGCATACCTAATCAGATGGTGACTCCTATTGCGACTGTTACTCTAGATGTGGTAACTCTACTGGAGAAATCTAGCATGTGACACTGAGTCTACACCTATTGATCTAGAAAATGCTATTTTCTGTTTACTAAATTGCAATGACCTCCAGAAGCAGTTTGCTTTGCACCTGATTGGTGCAATAGTAAACTTTCACATTTTGCTATACCAAGGTTGTCAGGTTCCTATCTGCTATAATCTAATTTACAGAAATCTTGGTTGTCCTGGTATCCCACAAAATATCACACTGGTCCACTGCATTGAGGAAACATGCTGATTGAACCTGAAGAGCGTAAGTGACATAGATCTTGGATGCCTTAGAGACCTAAGTGCCATATGGTAGGACTATAACCCTATAAAATTCAGTGCTCAACAACTTGGTTACATTTCTGAGGGTCTGGTAATTTTTAGCACATTAAAATACCTCCCCCAAAGTGAAAGATGATGTCAAATGCCAAATGCCAAAGGCATCACTTGGTCATACCAGTATAACCATTGCAAAGGCTTCAGAGATTTGTCCTCATGAGAAGAGGTGTGTTTTTGTATATAAAAGTGCCTTCCCTACACACAATCCTTCTTATAGCATTGCTATCCTCAATTTAAGAATGCTTTATTTACTATGATGGTGTTCTTTACAGTGTTACCTCCAATCACTTAGTTAATTTAATAGTAAAAAGAATGCAGCAATATATCTGTGCACATGAAATCCACTGGCTTTACCAGCAGAAGCTTGATAAAACGGTGGACTGACCTACTGAAGACCCAATTATGATATCAATTTGGAGACAATACACCAAAAAGATAGGGTTTTCTCTAATAGAATCAAGTTAATGCTTTAAATGAATAGCCAATATTTGGTACTGTTTCTTCTAGATACACAGATTCCATAATCAAAAGGGAAAAGAGAGAAGGGCTACTCTCTGTGATACCTAATAAGCCATTCACAGAATTTTTGCTTCCCTTCCTCACAACTTCAGATTCTGCTGATTTGGAGGTTTTAACTCCCAGGGAAGGAATTCTTCCACCATGAGACACACATGGATCCATTTAATTGGAAATTTAGGCTGTCATCTGGCCCCCACTTTGGGCTACTTATGCTGCTAAGCCATCAGAGAAAATAAGAGGTTATTATAATTGTTGTGGTTGGTTTATCCTGATTACCAAAAAGAAATTGGGTTGTTCTTCCATAGTAGGGGCAGAGAGAAAGTTCTGGTTATCTGCTGCTGCACTAAACTGCCCCAAGGCAGAAGCTACAAGGCTACATGCAGCCTGATCACTGAAGTCATACAGCATGACCTCTGCCTTCTCTATTGATTGCAAGTGAGTCATTGTGGCCAATCCAGATTCAAGAAGAGGAAAGTTAGACTTCACCTGTTAATGGAGGAGTGACAAGGTCACAACGAAGAAGAGCAGGAGAGATAAAAGACAGTGGTATAGCCATGTTTTGACAATACAATACAATCTGCCGAGGACTATGTCTAGAACCCAGGAGATTCCCCAGGGTGCCTCTTAATTCCTCATCCAAAGGAAGAAGTTAATGCAAAATGGCAGCATACAAAAAAGGTTAAATTGTCAACGCTTCAGGAATAAATTTTGGGGTTACCCAACTAGACCCTCAACCAGCTGAGACACTGACTGAATGCAAAGGAGACATTGAATGCCAATGGAAAAAGAAAATTAAAACTATCCATTAGAGTCACTTTACCAGTTAGCAGGATGGATGCTGCAACTATCTCTCTGGGAGCAGACAGAGTTTGGCAGGCAGGATATTTATTAGGATATTTAGTTAATGCTTTTGGAAGGAATGGGAAAGAAAGAAGGATTGGGAAGAGGGAGGCATCAAACTGAACTGCATTGCAGGTTCAAAAAAACCTTGGTCAAGCCCAATGGGAAATCTGGTACTCAGACAACCTTTCAGAGTCGTCTGACATTCGGCCCGAGTGGTTGGGCTTTCACACCCACGTGGTGAACAGTCTTCGGAAGTGAGTTGCCCCAGGAAGGACATGACTTTGGTTAAGGCAGCTCTCTGCAGGCCAACTCCAAAGGATCCAATGGTTGCAGGCTGTCTGCTCACAGCATTCCCCAAAGCTGGAAAAAGTCTCAGCTTTAACAGGAATCTTCACATCCACCTCCATGATTCCACCATTATGCTGCTCAAATCTGCTTCATTTACATTTGGGAGTCGCTCCTCCGACATTTCGGTGGGCGTCTCTCCCCAGGGGATAGTTAGGAGCAGAAAGTTTAAAAGCATGAAAAGCAGCCCCTGCTGTTGCCACTCCCCATCTCCCTCTTCCTCTATCCATTCTAGATTCTCCCTCACCTCTGCAGGTGTCTGAGGCTTACCCTGACCTCATCCCTGGGGGTCCCGCACTGTGGTCAGTATGTTCTTCTCAAGAAGGTTGCTGCACTTGTCTGCTTATCATCACAGCTGGGCGAGGGAGGCCACAGGTGGTCCAGGTGGGCCACAGGGGCCTCGCACTGGCTCTCCTGTCCTCACAGTGCGACTACAGTCTTTCTCCTCCTAATGACTGGGGTCAGTTACCCTTGCAAGATGACGATTCCTCTTTCATTGCCAGTCCCTGGTTACAAGGAGCCCAAAATATCCAGGCAGCGGGCATAGCTTGTAGTTCAGTGGGACTCTCACTGCTCCTGAAAAGGTGTCATGGCAGGGACCAGGATCTCTAGCACTTCCAAAACTAGAGTTTCAGAGGCAGGATGCACAAATTCTTCCAGTGGGCCATTGGGAATGATGGTAAGTGGAGACACCCCTGCTCTAATCTTCGGTTCACAGACCAATAAATTCTTCCTACTGGGTAGGTAGCTCCATATGAAAGGTCTTTGATTCAATGCACATACTGCAGCATGGAGGGTGGTGCCTGTTCTCACAGTGTTGCCTCAAAGTTGGTGTTTTAACCAAGCCTTCTGCAAACCATTGCTTCAAGGCTGTAGCTTCTGAAAGGTGCAATTTATGATACAGTCAACCGATACCATTGTCATGGGGCCCACAGGTCTGATACAATGCTTCTATTTACAATAAATCAAAAAGAGTAAAATACTTAGGTATAAATTTAACCAAGGAAGCAAAAGACCTGTACGTGGAAAACTAGAAACACTGCTAAAAAATCAAACAAGATACAGATAATCGGAAAGATAAGATGCTCATGGATTGGAAGACTCAATAGAGTTAAGATAAAAATACTACCCAAAGTGATCTACAGATTCAAGGCAAATTAAAATACTAATTTGTTTTGCAGAAATAGAAAAATCTGTTCTAAAAGTCACATGGAGTCTCAAAGGACTCCAAATAAACAAAACAAACTTGAGAAAGAACAAATTTGGAGGTCTCACATCTCCTGATTTCAAAACTTCTTACAAAACTGTGGTAATGGAATCAGTGAACTATTGGCATAAGGACAGACACATAGACCAACAAAATAGAGTAGAAATCCCAGAAATACACCCTTATGCATATTGTCAAATGATTTTTAGTAAAAGAGCCAAGATCATTCAATAAGGAAAGGACGGTCTTTTCAATAAATGTTGTTAAGAAAACCCCATATCCTAACTTTACACCAAATAAAAAATTAACATAAAATGGATCAAAGAGCTAAACTGTTAAAAATCTAGAAGAAAACAGTGGGAAAGCTTCATGACATTGGAGTTGGCAATGATTTCTTGGATGCGACACCAAAAGCAAGGGCAACAAAACAAAAAATAGATAAAATTGGACTACAGCAAAATGTAAAACTTCTCTGCATCAAAAAATAATCAATATAATGAAAAGGCAGCCCATGGAGCGGGAGAAAAATCATATATATCTAGAAAATATAAAGAACTCCTACAACTCAACAACAAAGTCCTCGATTTAAAAATGCATCAAGGACCTAAATAGACATTTCTCCAAAGAAGACATACAAATGGCCAATGAGCATATGAAAAGATATTCAACATCACTAATCCTTAGAGAAATGCAAATCAAAATCACAATGAGATACAACTCACACCCACTAGAACGGCTTTTATATTTTAATAAAACAAAAACAGAAAATAACAAGTGTTGGTGAGGATGTGCTCAAGAACCCTTGAGCACTGTTGGTGGGAATGTAAAATGGTGCAGCCACTGTGGAAAACAGTATAGTGGATCCTCAAAAACTTAAAAATAGAATTACCGTATGATCCAGTATATATCTGTGGGTATGTACCCAAAAGAATTGAAAGCAAGGTCTTGAAGAGATATTTGTATACCCATGTTCACAGCACATTATTCACAATTGCCAAAAGAGGAGTGCATCCCCATTGTCTATCAATGGATTAACAAATAAACAAAATATATACATGCAATGTATGGAATGAAAGTCAGCCTTAAAAAGGATGGAAATTCTGCCACATGCTATGATATGAATGAATGAAGACACTGCATTAAGTGAAATAAGCCAGACACAGAAATGCAAACACCACTTCTGTGAGGTACTTAGAACATCAAGTTCATTAAGACAGAAAGTAGAATGGTGGGTTCCAGGGCCCAGGTGAGAGGAAAATGGGGGTCATTGTTTAATGGATGTAGAATTTCAGTTTTGCAAGATTAGAGAATGGCAGCACAATAATGTGATTGTACTTAATATTCTCAGACTGTAGAGTTAAGTACAATCAAAATGGCTAAGATGGTAAGTTTGATGCACTATGTATTTCACCACAATTTTTTAAAAGGCAAAAAAATTATCATAACTCTGTATATCAGCAAGCAAGAAGTCTGCCTTTCTAAATTTGTTGCTTTATAAAGATGATCAGTTATTTTCACCCTGTTTCTTCTCTTCCAGAAGAAAACAACAAAATAAACCCCAACCACGTTAGTGGAGAAGCATGAAAAACAAAAATCGAAAGTGTACATTTGAGATCATATTAAATTTAAAATGTAATATGAGCAATATACCACATTAAACAAATTTAGTTTTCATGAATAGTGGAAGGCCTGGATTTGGCCACTGGGGCCAAGTACATCCTGAAACAGGTACCCAGGGCATGAATCTGATAAGAAAGTTTGGGGACGCTTAGATTCTGGTGCTTCTCTGGGGAACCTGCCTCCCCCAGCCCTTCTAAACAAGACATCTTCCCAACTTGGAAGGTTCCATCCTTCTCTCCATGCTCTTTTCTTTTTCTTTCTCTTCTTTCTTTGGTTTTCTTTTCATAGGCTACATCTCAATACTCCTTTCCAAGGCACGGCCAATGTAATGTTTAAAGTTCAGAAAGGGACATCAGCAGATGGTGAAATGTGAAGAGCTTACTGATATCATGAAACCGACGGACACGTGAACAGAGTAGCGGTAGATGTTGGTGTCCCTGTGCCTCCGACTTCAGACGCCTACCTGCACCTCGCCTGTGCCCCGGGTCTCTGCGTTTCTGCCTTCTCCGAAGGGTGGGGGTCTTGACAGCTCCTGGAAGTGCAGCCCAGAAGTGCTCGGGGAGTCAACGCTTCTGGTGACGGTCCTCCAATAACAGAGGTCGGGAGCTGAGGACAAGCACCCCAGCCCCCAGTTCCGAGGCGATGGCTGTGCGCCGCTGAGAGGTGCTGGCAGAACCCAGCCCCTGTTGCCGCCCGCAGCCCGGACAGCGGGCCCTCACTTTGGTTTTGCCTCTGCCTCAGTTTCCCACTCCTTCCTCCCGCCCCTTGTGCTCACCTGCTGGAGCACATGCTCTGCGTGTCCTGGTCACACGCTCTCACACTTGGAAGGTGCTTCTGCGCACAGCTTGGACTCCCAGCCCAAGAGCCCATTTCTCCAGCTGCTGGCAGTGCTGTCAACAGGGACCGTCATCCCTTCAAAGATGTTTTGAAGCCGTCTCACTCATGGGCATGGCCCTTCCTGGGGCGGCTGCCAGCCGATGACCTACAGAGGCAAGCCTGGGGGCTGAGAGCTTTCAGCGGGGAACCCAAGTGGGATTGTCCCAAACTGCCCTCATCCACCTAATGAAGAGAACAGGTGAAATACATATGCTGCACATAGTTCATCTTGGATGGGAGGGGAATATGGGGGCAGTGAGGGGAGGTGATTATGGAATGCATAGGAAGAGATGGCGCAAGTTAGTGCTACCTTAGGGATCTGAAAACCGGTGGGTTAGCGCTCCGCATGATATCTCCATGTAATTGACGTGTCTGGCTCCTGAAGAATCCAGGTGGGTCCTGGAGGAGACAACTAGCAGCTCACCCAAGCAGCAGGCCCAAATTGGGCCAATGTGGAATACTTGCTGGAGCAGGCTTACACAGCCTCACACAGCCTCCTGTACGTTGGAAGCAACCACAATTGAGAATGGAATGCGTCCTTTTCTATCCCTGTCAGAGAAGGAGATCAGAAACAGTTTGCATCTGCATTATACATTTCTTTGCAATTCATAATACACATTCACATTTTTGCCCCAGGGCTATGTTAGTTATGCCTGAAGAGATTTGAACCCTCAGAACATCGTGCAGAAGGTCACACTGATCCACTACATCAATAACCTTTCCTAGGGATCCCTGTCTGTCTGTCTGTCTGTCTGTCTGTCCGTCTGTCTGTCATGGGATCCAGAGTCTCAGCACCCTGGACAGGGGATCTACTCACTAACGAGTGAAGTGAGCACATAACCACGGAATCTTATGATCCATATGCCTCATCACCCCAAATCTACTGATTTGACGGACGGTTGGGACCAACTCCTGGGGTACAGCTAGGACTCTGGTTGGGTGACGTCCTGCAGGGGCCTCAACACAGGGAATGTACTTTTGACTTTATATGGTTCCAAAGTGCTACAGTTACACTGAAGCAGAAACTAGAGGCTAGAGTCTCCCTCTAAAATTTCCAATTTGTTAGCTTTTGATGGCCATCTGAAAATACGGCCCAGCAGAAATGAGGACTAGTTAAAATTTAAAACAAATTGTATATATATATATATAAACACACTTCCAATTGTAAAATAAATAAGTAACCGGGATGTAATGTATAGCATAAGGAATATAGTCAAAATATTGTAACAACTTGGTATGGTGATAGCTGGTACCTAGAAATATCATGTATATAAATGTTGAGTCGCTGTGTTGTACACCTGAAACTAATGTAATGCAATGCTGTTGTCAACTACCCTTCAATAAAAAAAAAATAAAAATAAAAATAAAAATAAAAAATAAAACAAATTGTAATTCATAAATTAGCCTGAAGATGGTGCCATAATACCGCCTTTCACTTTTCCCTTTGCTTTTCGTATTTCTTTAATGTACTGTCCTGACCACTGTGGGTCAATATTCATCTGGTTGTTGTAAATTCAAGGAAGAAAGGCCAACCATCACTGAGTCTCAAAATGTTTGGAGTTGATTTTATACTAATACTGTCTGATGTGCAACCTTCCTTCCAAAAAGGAAATAAATGCTATTGCTATTCTATCATTAATAAAACTAGAACAGATCCTACCTAGAATGTGGACTGTAATAGAATTTAGGAAGCCTTTCATCTAACTCTATGATTTTCAGATTAGGAAGTTATTTCCCCAAAATAATATAGGCAGTAACTGTCAGAACTAACACTATGCTTTGAACCTTCAGTCCCAAGCTAGTGTCAGTCCAAGACCCCATTACTGCCTTCTCACAGAGTAGGAAAAATATTGCTTCAAGAATTTGAGAACATCTTTATTGTAAGGAGGGTTAAAGGATGAGTGAGTGGGGTGGTGGTGGTATGAGAAATATATTCTTGCCTCCTGAGGAATTGTACACATTTCTAGGAAAAGAGCGGATATAATTAATCCCATCCATTAGCGAAGTGGACAGTGAAATACATAATGTGGTTTTGGGGGCACTAGAAAGTGTCCCTGGATCATTTGATTTTTAATTGAATATAAGTTTTTATACCCATCATGCTATGATTAAAGCTTATCAAGCTGTAGGCCTGGGTTCTAAGAGGGACCAGTGAGATGTGACTCTAAGGCAGAGATTCCCATGTTTATAAGGACATTTCATGCTATTGCAAGTTATTAGCACCCCAAAGAGCTTTTGTTTATGTGGGTTATGTCCACTGATATCTACTATATTAGACATTAAAACCAAGAAGTTTTCAAAATACAAAGATACACAATACTTACTACATTTGTCAAAACAGCGACATCATGTAGCTTCTGGGAAATTCCACCATTTAAGAATGTAAGAGAAAAAGTCTAGGTGGCAAGTACAGGCAGCATTAATGCAAGAAAAGTTAGACCTCATGCATCTCCTTAAAGAATCTGGCAGAAATTGATTTAATGTTGTTTCATCTACACGGTATGGGAACAGGTCTGACAGTCAAAAGGTGTTGGGTAGGCCTGAAAACTTTTTACTTTTAACTGTTTTGAGTTATTATATTACATAAGGAAGAAAGCACCTTTACAACAGATTAATCTGGCAGACACTACTTTAACCAGCACTGCTGAAAATGAAACAGACTGATGTGTAGGTCCCCTCATGATCCAATGGGAGAAGAAACATCATCCATGCTGCAGTCTTGTAAAAAATGATTAAATTGGCTCTAACCAGAAGAAACAATCAGACATCTCTTGATGGCAGGTCATTCTACAAGACAACTGGCCTGAGCTCTGCAATTCAATGTCACTTACAAAGAAGGGGAGGTGGGGCAAGATCGTTCTGGATTACAGGACACTGAAGAAGCCAATGTATGACCACAATGGATCCTGGGATCCTGGACTGCAGCCCCACCTCATCCCCTCCAAAGAGTCTATGACATTTTTGAGACAACTGGAAAAATCTATGTACATGTTCTGTATATTAGATAATATTATTGTGTCCATGTTAGGTTTCATGTAATAATGCTAGTATGATTAGGACAATGTCTGCCCTCAGGAGATATGTGCTGAAGCATTTAGAGGTGAAGTGTCAGGATGTCTGCAACTTATTTTCAATTCATTCAGAGAAAAAAGTCTGTAGATAAAGACATAGTTATGTACATACATGCATTTCTATGGAGAAGAGGGAGAGAGAAAGCCAATTGGACAAATTGTTAACAAATGGTATGGTAAGCCGGGCAAAGGGCGAATGGTTTGTTGTACCATTCTTCCAACTCTTTTGTCTGGTTTAACCTTTTCCAAATAAAAGAGTAAGAAAAAAATATGAAAGCCAATGGTAAGAACAGGTTGGAGAAATATCTGTAATTCATATCTCAGGAAAAAACGATGATTTCCAAAACTATAGAACATTTCTAAAATTAATAAGAGAAAGTTGAACTCAGTAAAAATATGGGGAAGAAGGAAGTAATCAACTAGCTCAAATGAAAGGAATATAAATGTCCCTGAAACATATGAAAAAGATGCTCAGTGCTTAAATATATGAAAAAGATTCTCATAATAAGAGAAATGCAAATTAAAACTGTACCAACGTCTCATTTCTCATCTATCAACCTGGCAAAAATATACAAGTCTAGTAACTTTTGGTGACCTTGCAGTGTTGTCAGGTGAGTCTGGGGAGGCACTGGCAACTTTAAATCTTGCTGGGGAAACACAGATTGGTACAACTCCTGTGAAGGGCAGGAAAGCAGCATCTTTCAAAATTACAAACGTTCACCACTCAAAATATACCTGTACACATGTAAAGGGATACGTGTAAAAGGCTAATTATCTCAGCATCATGTGAAACAGCTAAAGATTAGAAGTAACACAGATGTCTGTGAACAGGCTATAACTGGTAATATAATATAATATAATATAATATAATATAATATAATATAATATAATATAATATAATATAATATAATATGATGATATGATATGATATGATAAATATAATAAATATAATATAATATGTAATCTAACTTGCCACTATACCTAATGGCTTGTTCTTATGATGGAACAGAAATCTGCTTATACTGATATAAAAATGTCTCTGAGAGATATTGTTCATGAAAAAGGCAAGCTATAGAATTCTGGGTGTGACGTGCTACTTTTATATAAAAGAGGGGATATAAAATATGTACACATATTTGCTTGCTCTTATTTGGGAAGAATACCTATATTTATGGTGCAGGCAGCTGAACAGATGAGAAGTAATGCTCAAAGGAATATTCTTCACTGTCTATCTTTCTAGCTTAGTCTTTTTTTAAACATGTGACCTACAAAAAGGTTAAACATTTTGTAAGGTAACACATATTCATCAAAAATCATTTAAATGTCAAAATATGTAAAGTCATAGGGAGCTACTGTGAGCCGCTTTCTTCTCAGATGTCGATCTGGATCTCCGTTCACAGGTGTGTTTGACCCTGCCTGTAGTTCCTCCCAGTCACTCCTTTTCAAAATGTATCCTATGAATTTGTTCACATATGAGCATACGAGCTCCTTCCTCTGTGGATCCCAAAACAATTTCTGGAAAGTAGAAGTGAAAGCCCAGTCTTGGATTAATTCATATAAAAATAAAGAGATTATGAAAGATTTACATGTTGAGAACTTTGAGGCAATATGTATTTGCCTCCTTTCTACCTGCTGGCAGACTTTTTATTAAACAACAAAAGCTGAATTTAAAAATATTTCAGTCTATGAAAATACCATATGACTTCACATGCATGTGGAATCTAAAAACAAAACAAAACGAAATGAGCAAAACAACAGTAGACTCATAGCCACTGAGAAGTGGTTACCCTGGGGGAGGGGTTGGGGGTGTGGGTGAAACAGATGAAGGGGCTAAAGAGGCACAAAATTTCAATCATACAGCATAGAGAATATACCCAATAGTTCTGTAACGTCATTCTGTGTTGACAATAACTACACTAGTTGGGGTGAGGATTTAATAATGTACACAATTGTTAAAACACTATGTTTTATACTTGAAACCAATATAATGTTGTATACTGAATATACTTCAATTTAAAAAAATCAAAAAAGTTTCAGTCTAGGCTATGGTCTTAATTTTCACAACAGGATTCAGTAACTTAATAAATGTGATACACTTGGGAAAATGTTTAGGTCATAGTTAGGTCTTAAAAAAACAAAGATACAGTCCTTCATAGAGGAGTTGCATCTCCTGCTTTTAAGAAAAAAAAAAGGAAATTCAGTGTGTTTTCTTGTAGTTGCTCTTTTCCCAGTGCCTTTAACTCAGAATAGTTAATATGCCAAAGCAGCATGTTTAGGGGTGACAAGCTCTGAACACCTTCAGTACCTACAAGTTACTTTGCCCTGTGGGTGTCAATCTGTATCAGTTGGTGTTCTTCCTCTTTTGAACTTGATCAGTCAAAAAAGGATTGCAAAGAGAGGAGTTTATGGAATTGAACAGAAAGCTGGAGAAATGAGCTTGGAAAAGACGTGAATAAGAGGGAGGCTACTTCTGAGCTAACTCAATCCCTCGCCCAAGACTCACATCCCAGGGTAAGAGCATCTTGTTGACCCACCCTGGGTGAGGGAGAGGATGGAGGCAGGTAGGGACCCATGTCCACCTTCCACTCCTTTTCCTGGTGATACCAGAGCGTGCAAGGAAGTGGGTGCTGGGTAAGAACCACAGTTGTCTTATATTTCCCCCCCAAATCAATGACCAAATGCCTTGGTGCCTTTATTAAGCCGCTCATCTTTCTCGTATCACCTTATATAGATGTGGGTCTCTTCTTAGGTTTCTTTTATGTTCCTGAGCTAGCATCATGTCTTTTGAGTGGCTGTAGATTTATAGCATATTTTGGCATCAGGTAGGGAAAGTCCTCATTCTTTTCTGAATATTTTTTGTCTTTTTGTATGCATGTGCTCTTCAAGATGAACTTGTGATGAACTTGTAATGAACTTGCCATGTTCTTTAAAACCTTGGTGGGATTTTTAAAATTTGGAATTACACTGAATGCACAGTTTACTTCAGAAAGAATGCTGAATCTTCTCAGGGTGGAACAGAGCATATCTCCCTATTTAGAGCTTTAAACAAAGCACAGGATTGAAAAACTTGATTCTTGTTAAATATGGGCCTGCTGAGGAGAAAATATTTTAGGGGATTTTCACCCATTTGTGCCTAATTGTAAATGAGTTTATCAGATTTTTTTTTTACTGAAGTATTGTTGATGTGTTACAATCTTATGTTGGTTTCAGATGTACAAGGCAGTGGTTCATTACCCACATCACCAAATCCTCACCCCCTCTAACGTGGTTACTGTCTATCAACGTAAAATGATGTTACAGAATCATTGACTATATTCTCCCTGCTGTGCTACCATTCCATGACCAACTTATATTGTAATTGTGAATTATTGTCCGCCCCACCCTCCACCCAAACCTGACCCAACCCCTCCCCCTTGGTAACCACTAGTCACTTCTCAGTGTCTATGAGTTTACTGTTGTTTTGTTCCTTCTGTTTTGTTTTGTTTTTATATTCCACAGATAAGTGAAATTATATGGTATTTGTCTTTTTCCACCTGGCTTATTTCACTGAGCATAATATCCTCAAGATACATCCGTGTCGTTGCAAATGGAAGGATTTCTTTTCTTCTCATGGCTGAATAATATTCCATTTACATATGTCCCATATCTTCTTCATCCACTAATCTATTGATGGACAGTTAGGTTCCTTCTTCATGAGCCAATTTTTAATTAAAGAATAACAATGACCCTTTTAATACAAACATTAAATGTAAAAGAATGATATTAAATGAAACTGGAGAGTAAAAGTTGAATGAGGGAACCCCACAGCAAGTTCTGTACATTTCATAATTTAACTTTACAAAAAAATTTCTCTTGAAATGGAGCAGGTTTTTATAAAGTTCATGAGTGTGATACAGGGTTATTGTTGTCGTTGTGGTGAGTGTACCATTCACACTGTGCGACTCTTAATAGTAGAAGCATGGGAAGAAAAGCTGGCCTGGCTTTCCCCAAGCCTTCAGAACTGCACTTGACTTTCCTCATGTCTACAAAATAAAATGTAATTAGTCACTGTCCTCCTTTTTATGATGGTGGTAAAATATTGGAAAACAGGTTTCACAAAGAAAAAGATCTTAATGCACATCAACACTTAGAAATACCACAAGGACAAAACAGATGTCGGGAGTCAAATCACCAGTAAAGGAAATCAGGCATTTTAGGCAGTATTGCTTGTACACCAAGGAAAAGGCTTCTCTTTGCACAAATAAGAGACATTAGGACCTGGCTACTGTAAAGTCGAGGTCTGTCAAAAGACACAGAGGGAGAGAAAAAAAATCCACATGTTTTAAATGAGTCATCTGAAAACCCTGAGCTCAAGGACAGGATTGATAGTGTTGTTAAAAGTTTGAATTGGCCTTTGGAGGAACCCCACTAATGCTTTTTGAAAATGTCCTTCTCCTAAACTATATTCAGGCCCTGTCTTTGGGCAACTTTCTGATGTCCCCGTGGCCTTTACAAGTACCCAGTTAGTTTAAGGGTTCTAGACTGATCTCCCTTGATCTATTCTTGATGCAATGTTTTCTCTGCTTGTCTTCGTTTTTTTATTCTTGGTGTTAAGAGATAAACTGAGGCATATGAAAAATTTCAAGGGTTTATGTGAGTAAAATTGATTGGCATCCAGCAGGACCAACACAGAAATAGGAGTGCTCCACAGGAGCCCTAAGAAAGACTTGTATAGAGAAGATGAGGAAGCAGAGCATCGAGGTCTTTCAAAAGCTAACTGGACTGATGTCAGCTGAAGCAGTTGCATTATCTGAGAAAGCCCAGTTGGCTGTTTGTGATTGGCTGTTCTTAAGTTTCGAAGTTTTGACCTTGAGGCATTACAGGCTTACGTTTGGGTTTGTGTGGGTAGGCTACTAAGATGCTAAGGGTACCTCAGTCTAATGGCCTTCTTGTTCAATTAACTTAGCATTGGGTTGTTTGAAAACGGTGGGATTCTCAGGAAGAATTTCTTTACTCTTCTGGTCCTTCATTCCCTTTCTCAAGGGACTACTTGGTTAACTTCCCACTTCACCAGTTAAGTGTGCCAGCAATACACTTCTTTGTGATCTCTGCCCTCATTATCATCCTTACCATCAGCAAGCATTTCTCTAGGGTTGGCCGGATGGATTCTATTCCCCTGAGCTATGGAGGAGGCTAGGAGGTAAAAAATCATGGCTGCTGCCCTTAAGAGCTGCAAATCTACTCAGGGAGATAGAGTCTCGTCACAGAGATGCAACAGCAGAGAAGCAACACTATGAAAAGGTACCCCACAGAGTACAGTCCCTGGGAGCCCAAGGGGCACACCACCCCTCCTGGGGATGGAATCAGTGGGGAGAGCACCAGGGTGCAGATGGGTCTTGAGATAAACCAGAAAGAAGGGCAGAACTGAGTTCCAGAAAGAAGGTGGGTGACCCAGGTACGGCAGGTGGGAGGGGTGTGACCAGGGATGTTAAAAGAAAAGCCTTCAAATTCATAGAGAAAAGAAAGTAGACGTGCGGTTGCCAGGCACTGGGGAGAGGAGGCAGAGGGGAGTTAGTGTCTAGACAGAGTTTCAGTTTGGGCCGATAAAAGTTCCTGGAGATGGGTGGTGGTGATGGCTGGACAACAACAGGAACGTGCTTAGTGCCACTGAACCAGACACTTACAAATAGCTGAAATGATACATTTTATGTAATATTTTACCACAATAAAAAAATATATATATTTTTTAAAGCAAAAACTTAAAGAATGGGAATATTCAAAGCTAACAGCCAGAACAAGGAGAATACAAGTAAATCTTGGGATTTTTGAGGAGGCCAGTAAATAACTCTATTCCCATCTGAATTTGAACAATTTGAATAATTAGACAAGAGTCTAATTAAAAATGCCAGCTCTATTTATTTGCTGATGAAATCCCTTTCCAGGTCCCTGATTTGGATTTTATGGGAGCTATTTTACCATTCTATTAAACTGTAAACAACTGACAGCATAACAAAATAATTCCTTCCTACAGACAAAAATAAAAATACACTGGATAATTATTATTGTCCTTACCTATAGATATAAAAATAAATTCTGTCTAGTTTTACTTTCATTTGCATATTCATTTAAATAATCCTGATCTATAAATGTGTCTCTTTTTTTGCCTTCCTTTGAATTGGTTGTAACACTTCATCAGCTTCCTCACTGGTGAGTTAAATAAAATCTCTAACTCATGTTCATTTTTATATCTGTACAAGAATTCTGATTTTACCTTTTAATTTTTGGAAATTATCCATTTAAGTATGTAGCTTAGCATGAGCACCAAATGGGCCTGCTAGTTGAATTCCTAAATTAAGTGGACAAGCAATGTCTGACCAGGGCAAGGAGCCTGCTCACTGAGGGCATGCAACAGAGGAGGCTGGAGTTGCTTCCAAGAGGAAAAAGAGAGTCGCTGAGCCAAGTATGCCCTTTTATTTTATCTACATTTACTAATCAGCTAAATAACTTTTCTACTCCAGGGACAAATGAGGAAAGGAATTGCGGTAACCAAGTTCTTAACTCTTAAAAGGAAATATAAGGTGCAGGAAAGATGTTCCTTCAAATCTATTTGGGCCAATGCAATGTTTACCAAAATATAGGGCACATTACTGCATGCCCTCATTTCAGGTGGTACAGGTGCATGGAATTAAATCATATCAGATCAGAGACTTTAAAAAAAAGGTATCTATAAGGAGAAACACAGCTTAGCTTTTTGCTACAATGCTCTTAGCTTCTTTAGTGGTTGTGAATTTCCTTTTTTAACAAAGAGAGAACTGGCCTCAGAATCAACACCTTTGGCAGGCAACCAAACCTAGCCTGAGTTGTAAAATATTTACATTGTTTTTATTGTATCTATTGTTCAATACCTGCCATCTATGGCAAATTATATTGATTTCCCATTTTAGGTCATGCATGTAAGGTGTCCTTTTGTATTCATTTGCTGTAATTTGTGAGTAAATATTTTTAAAGTTCTAAAGTAAAAGGCAGGTGGAACATAGCTATGGTGAGAAAACATGAAGGTGGCCAGCAAATGGTAAGAAATGCTGGGTGGGAGGAGGGCCAGCAGTGGGAGGTCCCCCTGCACCAGAGGGATTCGGAGCAAGCTCACTGAGGACCCTAGGCACCCAATGAAGAAGTTTCTATTTTATCCCATGGGCTGTGGGGCATTGTTGAAACCTGTGAGCCAGGTTCATGATACTGAGGAATATTAATTTGGCTGCAAAGCCTAAAACGAGCCTTCATGCTGGCTGTTCTTTCCACCTGGAATGCTCTTCTCTGCATATTTGCTGGGTTAACTCATGTCCCCCCTTTAGGACTTTGTTGAAATGTCACCTTCTTAAAGAGGCCCACCTTGACCGCCTTTTATTTATTTGTTTGTTTATTTATTTATCTATTTTTAATGAGGATTTTTTTTAAGTTGAAATATAATTGGCATACAAAATCATGTTACTTTCAGGAGTACAACATAGTGATTCAGCAATTATCTACATTATGAAATGCTCACCATCGTAAGTGAAGTTACCACCCGTCACCATACAAAGTTATCACAATATTATTGACTATTACTCCCCATGCTGTACTTTTCATACCTAAGACTCATTTATTTCATGATTGGCATTATGTACCTCTTGACCCCCTTCAGTATTTCGCCCATCCCCCCAAGGCTTCCCCCATGGCGGCCACCAGCCACTTGCACTGCCTTTTAAAGCTGCAGCCAGCTCCCTCTGCCAGGCCTCTCTCCGGAACCCTGACTCTGTGCACACTTTCTTCTTTCCCACGGTGTTTAGAGTCTTTTGACTTAGCTATCACGATCTCACTTATTATGCGTACTGCTCATTTTTTTTTCCTCCCTTCTTCCTTAAAGTAAACTCCACGAGGACAAGGATCTATGTGTGTCTGGCACATAGCGGGTGTTTAGTAAATATCTGCTGCATGAATGAGGAGACACGCGCTATGAGGACCAGTGGAAGGGAGGAGGCCCCTCGTCTGGGAGGCGGTGGTGGACAGGGAGATCGGGGGAGGAAGGTGAGGGGCTGTGGAGGCAGGGGGCCCAGCCTTGGCGCTGACCGGCGGGGGCAGCGGGGGTACTGCGGGTCCCATCAAGGCCTGGGCCTCTGTCGGCCGTGAAGGACGCTGCCACTGGGAACGCCAGGAAGTCTGCGGCCGACCCCTCAGACTTGAGGGCTTCCTGTCAAGCTTGGAAGGGTGGCCAGAAACCCCAGGGAAAATATCCTGCATTAGGAAAATATAATTAAAAACAAAACCTTCTCCCACCCAGAAACTCTCTCCACAAAGGTATCAGGGAAGAAAACACCTTTATTATTGAATAAGCATTAAATCAGAATGGGATGAGCCCCACAGGCCATCTGATAAGAGATTCCAGAGACAGAAAGACAAGCCAAGCAGACACACCCAGCACATCTGGGCTCTCCAGACGAACAGTAATGAGCCTCGGGGACAAGGACTGGGCAGCACCATTTGGTACACACAGTGCCTTCTAAATCCACCTGGGAGGTGGTGCGACCGTCTGTGTTAGCTAACTGGCATTATAGGAAGGAAAAACAAGCTTCTCACCTCTTTGACAGGAGGTAGTTTTGCAATTAGGAGCCAGGCACCCACAGACACTGGGAGGTAAATTGGCAAAAAAGAAGTGGGTCGAGGAGCTATGCTTCAGCACCTCTCTGCTTAGCTATGCTTCGCAGCTAGGTTAGCATGATGTGGAAATTGGAGACCACGGCTCAGACTTTTCAGTTAGGTCTCTGCCATCTAGTGCTAGTCTGTGTGGGGCTAGTCTGCATGGGGGAAGGAAACAGGGAGAAGCCCAGCCGCGATGGGGATTGCAAATATGCCTTCATTCCGCTGTGTGCAGACTGAGCATCCTAACCGGAGCGGCCTTTTTACCATACCTGTCTTTCTTAGGTCAGTGACTTGTCTTCCAAGAGCTTCCTTGTCTATCTGGGTCAGGAGGTTCTCGACACATAGGAAAGCCGTGTGTGTGTACGGAGGTGGAAGGCTGTTTTGGAGTGGGGTACCATTGTGACATGAGTACTGATGGAAAGCACCTAGCTGACACAGCGGAGGTCTGGGTGGAGGTACCCTGTGACACAGGTGGGTCTGCAGAGGCATCTGGAAAGGACGATTGGTAAGAAGCAGCCTCTTCCTAGAGATCCCAGTGGGTCTAAATGGTCCAGTGGGATCAGGAGCGGGAGTGCCTCTGACCTTTGCTTTTACCTTACTTACCGTCCTGGTTAGCATGTGAATCTGCCTCTCGGGCTCCTGGCCCAAGGCCAGAGGCGAAAGATGGGAGGCCTGCCTATCTGACTTGCTCACCTCCTTCTCTCTTCTCTTTCCCATCATTCTGCAGCCAGAAGGGCAGGCACCAGCCTGCGTGAGGGCTTCCTCTTTCCTGACTCCCACGCCACAGCTATTTTTCTCTGCACACTGAGAGTCTGTTCTACCAAATGGGAACTAAAGGGATTTGGAAAAATCTTTCTCACATAAAACCTGGCCTTCAAGTCTATTGTTTTGCTTCAAAGTGCCGTTTTGCATGTCAGAAGCTGGAAAATAACCTCTTCATTTCTTCTTCCAATCCCCCAGGACCAAATTAGTGTAACCCCAGGAATGGGTACCTTGGGTTGACAAAAGGAAAACCATATACATAGAAATCAAAAAAAAAAAGCACAATTACAAGTTCTTAAAACATTAGCCTTGTTCCAAGGGTATAAGGATTATTAAATCAACCTTTTTTCAGTGAATTGTTTTTAAAGGAATCAATATGAGGCAAGTTAACCTAAGCGCCTCTTCTAACTGTCCTCCCTGCCTTTAATCTGGCAACTCTTTTGCTACTCTGTGTGTGTGTGTGTGTGTGTGTGTGTGTGTGTGTGTGTGTGTTGTAACTTTTAGTACCTTCCTTTTTTCTTTTTTTATTAAAGTATCATTGATATATAATCTTACATTGGTTTCATATATATAGCACAGTGGTTCAAAAGTTAGACATATTATTAAATCCTCACCCACTCTGACGTGGTCACTATCAATGTAGTAAGATATTACAGAACTATTAATTGTGTTCTCCATGCTGTACTACCATCCCATGACCAGCTTATATTGTGATTGTGAATTATTGTGCCCCTTCATCCCCCTCCCCCTCTCCATCCACCCACCCTTGGTAACCACTAGTCCCTTCTCAGTGTTTGTGAGTCTACTGCTGTTTTGTTTCTTCTGTTTTGCTTTGTTTTTATACTCCACAAATAAGTGAAATCATATGGTATTTGTCTTTCTCTGCCTGGCTTATTTCACTGAGCATACTACCCTCTAGGTCCACTTATGTTATTGCAAATGGCAGGATTTCTTTTTTTTATGGCTGAATAATATTTCATTGTGTATATGTATCACATCTTATTTATCCATTCATCTAGTGATGGACACTTAGGTTGCTTCCATATCTTGGCTATTGCAAATAGTGCAGAGATAAGCATAGAGGTGCATATGTCTTTTTGAATACGGGATTATGTTTTCTTCAGGCAGATTCTTAGGAGTGAAATTATTGGGTCAAATGGTATTTCTATTTTTCGCTTTTTGAGGAATCTCCATATTGCTTTCCACAACAGTTGCACCAATTTACATTCCCACCAACAGTGTAGGAGCACCCTTATTTTTATGGATGGAAAACTATTAAACAGAATAGGGAAAAAGTAAGGATCTCTGATAGAATTAAAGCAGTGGGCCTTGCACAGCACATCAGGGTTTCCTTGGGGAACAGCCCCGCCCCACCAGAGACCAGGACAGACGTGGAAGCCAGTTGGCATGCTCAAAACTAAACCCCATCCAGGCATGATGGCTGCTCATCTGTCCCCCTTATGGGGACGCAACATTTGTGGGTGCGAAGGATGTACCCTAAATGCACCTGGGCTTAGTACACCACACATGTTGGATTAAACAAACTTCACTGGCCCACAAGACAGAAAGGGGTTTTAGGGGAGCTGGTGCCGGCCTAGGTGTTCTGGGAAAGTGGGGTTTGTTTTTAATGAGGAGCAGCATTTGGAGGAAAAAGATTTATTAACTAGAATAGGCAGACTAGAAAGGAGTCTGTCTTCCAGGAGAAAGGCAGAAGATTGGAATCAGCTTGGCAAGATAACGAGGCTTTAGTGAAGTGGATCAACAAATAAGACTGGCTAATGCTGGGGCCCAGTGTTGGGCAAGGGCCTGCATGCTGAGCCTATTGACTATTTTAATACAAACGAAGGCTGACATGCTCATGGGACAATGGCCCTCACTCTAAGCTGGGGAGGCAAAGAGGGGCACACCTATGGGAATCTTGTGGCCCTCCCAAGTCAGATGTTCTCAGGGGGCACTTGTGATTTACACTGGTGCTCTATGACTGCCCTCACCCCCAGAATAGGCAGAAATAAAATACATCCTATAGTACAGTTTGTGGGATAGGAACTATTCTATATGCCACGTGTCCTCCCTGTAGGAGGTGGTGAGCCCTCCTACAGGACAACAACCGGTCTCAGTATAAGCCTGTGAGATGAAGCACGGTATTTGACTTTTCCCCCAATTAATGAGAATTAACTCAGAAGTATGTAAGTCCAGCGAAAGGAAATCCCGGGGCAAAATATCTCTAAAAACTGAAATCAGTCAAACAGAAATAAAGTTTAAAACCCGTTTATTGCTTACAAACTGTAGTCCAGGGCCATCTTTTTCCTCTGCTCTGGAAGAAGCAAAACCGGCCCTCCCCCTCACCTCTCAGGTACAGATAAGCCCTCAGGTAATTACCCGTCGATATGGAGATGAACTTCTCTCCCCACCTGAGGAATGATGCACATGTACTAAAGCCATGTTTTTTTCCACCTCTGAACGCCTATTGATATGCAGATGTACTAAAGCCAGGCCAGATATTCTGGAAATACCACAACCCACAAAATAACAGTCATAGCCAGTTGTAATGATACCTATCCTTAATAACATCTGTTCTATGGGCAAGGATAGATTCTGTTGGGAAGGCAAGCAAGGAATTCTGTATACTTACTGATTCATACTGTAATGAAGCTTAATTGCACCATGACTTATGGCGACATGTGTAATACCAGTAAGATTCAACTACTTCATGTAAGTCAGTCTAATGATAATGCTGATATCGATTGAATGTAGAGGGACATTGCCTCCTCAGGATGTAACACCTGTGGAAAATGACTCCCTGAGAAGAACTGGATCTAGTTCACCACCAACTGATTCCTATGCTAAATAATTCTGCACAGGCTTAACATAAGAACAAATAACAGTAGCTCAAGGGGGAGAAAGAGTAATCAATTTATAAGAATATAGTCCAAGAATATGAAAATATGTGATGGCTTTATAGGAAAATTAGTTGTTGCTTTAAATCTACACCTACCCCATGCAGGCTTCTCCAAATGTTAGGCATAATTCTGTGGGTATTATTGCTATATCTGTTTTATAAATGCCACACCAAATGTACATGCTTAGACAGGGTCTGAGGTCAAAGATCAGAGGTGATCTGTGCCATAAGAAATGTATACTTGGTCTCCATCTAGGGGTCCTGACCCAGAGCTTCTAAAACTCTTGGAATTTCCTGAGTGATAGAGTGAAAGGACTGTCTTTTGTTATTCATAACAAGCCCCTACCGACCACACCTGAATTTATGCTAATGAGTGACCTTTGGGAGGCCCCAGGCAGCTTCAGGATGGGAGCTGGTTGCCAGAGAAACCAACCTTGTGATTAGAGAACTGAAGGTTGATTTCCAACCACAGTGGCCATTAATTTAATCAATCATGCACACACAATGAGCACTCCAAAAAAATTCCTAAAGGATGGAGTTTGGAGAGCTTTGGTGAACACATCAATGTGTCGGTGGCATACCCCAACTCCACAGGGACAGAAGCTCCTGTGCTCAGAACACTTTCAGGCCTTTCCTTAAATAGATACAGATAGACACAGCTATAGATATACATAGGGCTTTAGGAGTTGGCAAGGGATTTGCCCAAGGCCGAGCTGGAGTTCAGTGAGCTTCCCTTTCTTGCCTTTGTCTGCCTTGGCTCTGGCCGGCTCCTCCCTTGGAGTGGATTCAAATAAAACTTTCATTCTGCTTTGCCACTGTGTCTCTGCCTTTCAATTCTTCATTGCAATGGGGACAAGAACCGAGGAGAATAAACTCAATCCCTAACAAACATAAATGTAGATATAGATATTGTAAGGCTGGAGGCACCAAGGGGAGGGATGAGCCTACTGGACAAGCTCAGGCCTCACCAAATGAGGTGAAGAGACCAACAGGTTCTGGTCTGACAACATTCCAGAGCCTGATCGGATAACCCTCCCAACTAGAGCCCTTCCCCCAAGCTAAAGGATTAGTGGTAACTTTCCAGTACTTGGCTAAAGGCCAATGAGAGACCCCCACGTACCCTAGGCAAGTCAATCCTCATGCCACTGTATACCTTTGCTCTTCCCTCCCCTGCCTTCTTTAAAAACTTGCTGCCTGCCTTGCTGGGGGTGCGTCCCCGACCTGTGTTTCAGACCGAGGAACATCACCCGGGAACTGTGTTTAAATAAACTGCCTGGCTCTTTGTTGCCTCTCTTCGCCTGCTTATTTCGGTTGGAATTTATCTTACAGATATATCTCCTATTGGTTCTGTTTCTCTGGGGTACCTTGGCTAAAATATTGAGCTGCCTAATTACTCTTCATTTTCATTGATATTCGTTCATGATAGTATTTCAATGGTATTCATTGACTTCATTGAAGACTGGGAGAAACAGTCAAAAAAAGAATCAAATTTTACTTTGTTTACAGATTCCACACTATATATAGTCCATTCAAATATGTCTTGTATTTTAGATTTGAAGTGAATTTTCCTGACTGCAGTCTAAGACTGAAGAAGTAGAAACTATTTGAAGAAATAGGAAACTATTTAGTGCAAAACAATTTGCTCAAATAAAAAAACAGATAATATATACTTTATTCAGTCACTGGTTTGTTATTACTGCTCATTTCTGTGAACCCTCGAGGAGTTTTCTGATTTTCCTCCCTAGAGAAATGTTGAGCTTTCAGACATTTTTGTCTTTTATTTAGAATTTGGAGCAGTCGGGTAAATTTTGTGCATATCTTTTAATGAGCTGGTTTTGAGATCTTTGACCAGTTTTTATTTTTAAAATTTCCTATTTCTAACTTGTTGTGCCTGCTCTGCATGTTTTGGCAACATTTCCATACATTTTCATGTAAAATCTTCCATATTTCTAAGTGAATTTTCAGGAGCTGAGTCATTGATCATTTGAGTGCCTTTCAGGAATATTTTATAAATTTGTAAGCATTTAAAACAATTCTGAATGCTTCCTAAGTAGTTTTCCAAACTTTCTAAAGATGTCATGAAAGTGATAATATCTTTATTAATAAAGTTTAAACTGCTAGAAGAGTGCTATCTAATAAACCATGTATTGTGTATTTCAGGTGAAAGATACAATAACACCTGGTTCATAGAGTGCTACCATATTCTGAAATGCTCTTACCTCTTTATTTTACATAATGTTAAAATGACATCTAAAACGTAATGCTTTTTCAGCAATATTCACTTTAAAATGCCAATTCTTTCATTTCTGTGAGAACTTTGGTTTACTTTTAATTTTAATGAAATTCAATTTATCAAAGCTAGCTATTCTACAAAAACAAAGTTGGAAAGGTGGCTGACCAGCCTTGAAGCAGCTTAGAATCTGCAGTGGCAGAGGAAGGGCGGAGATCTAGTCCCGCGACCACGCTGTCGCTGGGCCCCCACAGCTCTTCACCACGGACGTTTGATCGACACGTAAAGCTGATTTCTGCCACAGCTTGGATGGTTCTTGGTGGAACCCTGGACTGTGTGGGTACTGTGATGTGCCACAATGACCTCTGAAGGGCAAAGGTCAGATAAAAAGGGAGCCTTCGTGTAACGCCCAGCAGGTGCCAAAAAGTGTGGTGGCCTTGTGAGTGTCTGAGAAGGTCACGCAGCTAAAAAATGTGGGCGGTGGAGGTTGAACCTAGAACTTCTGACTCCAGCTTCAGTCTCCTTCTGTATCATAATCTTCTTACGTGGTTACTCAGAACAAAAGGCCAAGGACATAGACCCAAGAGGACTCACAGAGAAGGTCAGAGAGAAGCTAAAGACATAAAGTCCTGGTACTGAAACTCAAAGGAATGCTGGCTGAATTGATGACATGAACAGTTGACAGGAGAAGCCTTTCCCACTAGAAGCCAGAGGCAGCTGGAAATTTTCCAACACCCAAAACAAGCAACCACAGAAATAAGAAGAAATTGAGTGGAAACTGGGTAAAATGAATCATAAGATACAAGCCCTGAGGATGAAGGCCCAGATGACCAGTCTGACGGAAACTCTTGAAGAGACTGTGGAGTGATCTAAATAAGAGAGTAATCTGAGATAGCATATACAGTTTACCTATACGCATAGCTTTGGACTACCCCCAGCCTCAGTGCCTGATGCACAGAGGCTGCCAGCTGTGGGCCATTGAAGAAATTGTCAGACATCATGTTCCCTGGAAAAGCCCTGAGTCCCTGAAATCGCACCCAGGAGGAGTATGGGAACACCTCAGGATCAAGCCCAGTGAGCGGTGAGGGAGACTAGATACCCTTACATACTAGTCACTGGATAGAGGAGGCCTAGGAGACCACATAACCTATGGTGAGGCAGACCTTCTTCCCTCAGCTGAGAGAAGTTTCCAGAAAGTGCTCATATATCAGCAGCTACCACACACAGCAGCTGGGGAAAGGGGTGAGCACCCAGGCCCTGCAGGGCTCTGTGCTGCCCATCAGAGCATCCACGGCAAATGGCCGTGTTTTTATTTATTTATTTACTTACTTACTCACTCATTTATTTATTTATTTATTTATTAAGGATTTATTGATATGCACTCTTATGAAGGTTTCACATGAAAAAACAATGTGGTTATTACATTCACCTATATTATCATGTCCCCCCATACCCCACTGCAGTCATTACCCATCAGTGTAGTAAGATGCCACAGAGTCACTATTTGCCTTCTCTGTACTACACTGTCTTCTCCCTTGTGCCCCCCAACACGATGTGTGCCAATCATAATACCCCTCAATCCCCTTCTCCCTCCCTCCCCACCCGCACTCCCCAACCCCTCCCCTTTGGTAACTGCTAGTCCCTTCTTGGAGTCTGTGAGTCTGCTTCTGTTTTGTTTCTTCAGTTTTGCTTCGTTGTTATACTCCACAAATGAGGGAAATCATTTGGTACTTGTCTTTCTCCACCTGGCTTATTTCACCGAGCATAAAATCCTCCAGCTCCATACATGTTGTTGCAAATGTTTCTTATGGCTGAATATATTCCATTGTGTATATGTACCACATCTTCTTGATCCATTCATCTACTGATGGACACTTGGGTTGCTTCCATACCTTGGCTATTGTAAATAGTGCTGCAATGAACATAGGGGTGCATATGTCTTTTTGAATCTGATAAATTATATTCTTTGGGTAAATTCCTAGGAGTGGAATTCCTGGGTCAAATGGTATTTGTATTTTTAGCTTTTTGAGGAACCTCCGTATTGTTTTCCACAATGGTTGTACTAGCTTACATTCCCACTAGCAGTGCAGGAGGGTTCCCCATTCTCTGCATCCTCACCAGCATTTGTTGTTCTTAGTCTTTTTGATGCTCGCCTTCCTAAATGGTGTGAGGTGATATCTCATTGTGGTTTTTATTTGCATTTCCCTGATTATTAGCCATGTGGAGCATCTTTTCATGTGCCTATTGGTCACATGAATTTCTTCTTTGGAGAAGTGTCTGTTCACATCCTCCACCCATTTTTTACTTGGGTTATTTGCTTTGTGGTTGTTGAGGTGTGTGAGTTCTTCATATATTTTGGATGTTAACTCCTTGTTAGATATATCATTTACAAATATATTCTCCCATACTGTAAGATGCCTTTTGTTCTGTTGATGGTGTCCTTTGCTGTACAGAAGCCTTTCAGCTTGATATAATCCCACTTGTTCATTTTTGCTTTTGTTTCCCTTGCTTGAAGAGATGCATTCAGGAAAAAGTTGCTCATGTTTATATTCAGGAGATTTTTGTCTATGTTGTCTTCTAAGAGTTTTATGGTTTCATGACTTACATTCAGGTCTTTGATCCATTTTGAGTTTACTTTTGTGTATGGGGTTAGACAATAATCCAGTTTCATTCTCTTGGTGGAACAGTTTCACCAGCACCAGTTGTTGAAGAGGCTGTCATTTCCCCATTGTATGTCTATGGCTCTTTTATGGTATATTAATTGACCACATATGCTTGGATTTATATCTGGGCTCTTTAGTCTGTTCCACTGATCTATGGGTCTGTTCTTGTGCCAGTACCAAATTGTCTTGGTTACTGTGGCTTTGTAGTAGAGCTTGAACTTGGGGAGCTTTTTAACACTATTCTAACTTACTCTTTAAAATAACATTTTTCATAAAAATTAATTTGGATAATCCAGGAGGAGAGGTTTGGTATTTTTTAAAGACTTAATTTTTTTAAAGCAGTTTTAGGTTTGCACAGCAATTGAAATGATGGTACAGAGATTTCCCACATATGTCCTGCCTCCCCACATGCACAGCCTCCCCATTAACCAAATCCTTAACCAGTGTGGTGCATTTTTAACCAAGGATGAACCTACATGGACATATCTACCCACCCAAAGTCCATAGCTTATTCAAGAGTTCACTCTTGGAGGTGTACATTTTATGAGTTTGGACAAATGTATAGTGATATGTATCCATCATTATAATATCAGACACAGTATTTTCACTACCCTAAAAAAAGATATTATTCTTAACCAGCTATTTTCATCTGGACTTCTGCATCTCCTAATTCAGAACTACTCTTGGAAGACAAGGGATAGTGTTCTATTTGCCCATGATACATTTTTTTAGAAGAATGTATTTTATTCAGTAATGTTTTTAAATCACATCTGTTATTTTTATATTCTTTGTAAAAGGCCTAGAAATATTATATTCAACCAACTTTTTAGCACTCTGAGTGAAACATTTATTCATTAAAGAAGATTTATTAAAGAATTATGTGCTTGGCATTGTGCTAAAGATACAGCCCCTGAGGAGGCCATGCAATGTAAGTGATCCTGATTATTAGCATCAATAATGTAACAAGTGTGGTGTATGTAATAATGGAGGGATAAAGGGCTTTTGGAACTGCATGTGGAGCAAGTGACCACAAGGGCATCAGGAAAGGCTTCACAGAAGAGAAAACGTGACCTGGGCCTTCGTAGATGGGGAAGAATGGTGGAGAATGTGGGAAAATGTGGATGAATGTGGAGAAGTGGTCCACTTGGTAGACCAAGTGGCTCCTGGGAAGAGAGCCTAGTGAGAGAACACAGGCCAGAGTCTCTGGCAGGTTTGAGAACAAGAAATTTCACTGTGTCTGGAGTTGGTGGCTTATGTGCAACTTGGGAAAGGGTCCGTTGTGGAGTGATTTTAGTAAATTTTACATAGCTCCTTCCCTCAAACTTCGAATAGTTTTCTCCTGTTTTCTAGGATTTCCAGTAGAGAAGGGAAATTCGGTCCACTTGAAAGATTCACTGCATGGTGAGTGCTAGCCAGGCGGACCCCAGGCTCAGCCCCAGCCTTCTCTGTGTTTCACCCTACAGGACTTCAGCCCCCACACGCAGCCATTTGACTCTACCACTCAGCAGGGTCTGGCAGCATGCCTGTGTGTCTCTCTAGATCTCTCATGTCTGCTCAAACTGGATTCTCAGCTAGGGCCTCTGCAGGCCTGCGTGGTGTGACTTAGCCACTGGAGCCCTGTAACCAGGGACCGAAAGGGCTAATGACGTTCTCCAGGGTTTCTGGTGCACAAACAGACCGGGGCCCCAGCACTTCCCGGGGAAGCTCCGGCCCGGGGCTCTTAGGAGCCTTCTCGTTGCTTCCTGCTCTGTACCAGCCAGGATCAGCTCCGCACTGCAGGAAGCGCTTACTAAGTAAGTACCTTACAAACATCACCTCGTTTTATCCCGAACACAGAGTGTGAGGTGATAGTCTTACCCTCACTGTAAAGAAGAGAGGCAGAAACTCAGATATTAAGTCTCCAATTCAGTGCCGAAGAGCCAGGGCGTGGCATTGCCTGTGCGGCTGGTTTCTGTGAGTGGGGAGCAGAAGGATGCCTGGCTAGACGATCAAACGGCGCGCTGTGAGCCCGCAGTCCCAAAGGAGGGCAAGTTCTGCCCACATTAGACACTCCGAGAACATGGTCACCAACACTGCCTGTGGCCAACAGGAGGGAATCAGTTACAGCTGGAACTCACACCCAGGTCTGTGGGCCTCCAGCGTCTCGTGGGCACAAGCACTGCTGGAAGGTTGGGGAGGGAGCTCGATGCCCCCGCCCCAGCTGGCCAGGCGCGGCCCCTGATGACCATGACGTGCACAGAAAGCGTTTTGTTTGATCTCCCACCTATCTGCCTGCATGCCCGTCTCCAGGTCCTGAGCACCCAGGGCTCTGCTGTTGCTCTTTGGCCAGAGAAGGAAGCCTGCCCCTGACAGTATATCAAGGAGCATATATTTTAAGAGGATCCTCTCCTTCTTCCAATCAAATTGCCAATCCCTGCTCTCACACCGCACACCAACCCACCAGAAAATTCTCTTGTTTTAAATGCTTGCAGGAGCTGACAGCACCTAACCACTCTGCCACTACCAGCGTGGCCCAAGCTGCCATCATCTCACACCGATTAATATGGTCATCTCTTAACTGGTCCCCCCATTTCCACTTCTGCCCTCTCTCTGCTGTGGATAATGTCTCTGGGCATTCTAGCAGCATTTCAAATGCTTTCTAGCCACTTATGGCTAATGGCTTTTCCTAGGGTCTATTATCAATACAGCAAACAGACTGATCCTTTTAAAATCAAAGTTAGATCATGTCTGTTCAAGCCCTTGCATGGCTTGCCTCAGAGTAAAAGCAAATTTATTCAACTGCTTACAAGTTCCTGTTGATCTGGCCCTGGCTACCTCTCATCGTTGCTCTTCTCTTCTGATCATCTCCTCCCTTTCTCTCCTTCACTCAAGTGGCTCCATGTAGCCATGTGATGGTGCCAAGCACAGGCCACCTCAGGACCTTTGCACATGCTGTTGTCTCTGCTGGATCACTTTTTCTCTAGAGATCATCAGGGCTTGCCTCTCCATCCATTCAACTCTCTGCTCAAAAGTCCCCTTGATGGAGAAGCCACTCTGACCACTCAGCTTAAGCAGCATATATCCCCACTGACCTCTCACACTCTCTCTCCCTCTACCCTGCCTTGCTTTGCACCATAGCACCTGAACTGCTGCGCGTGTTTGTTAATATGCATACTTAGCTCTATGACTGCAGGAATGCTTAGCTTCTGAAGTGTCCCCAGAACAAAGAACAGGTCTTATTCCCAACATCTTGGCATGCACTGGTGCGCAACAAATATTTGCTGAATGAATAATAAAGTAGCACACAAAACTAAGATGTTTGTTCATAACTATGCTGTACCACTGACATATTTGCATTTTATTTGAGGCTTACAAAAAGGTGCTTTCATCTGAAATAGTAAATGATGACATCTTAGAGAATTTTCCTTCTAAATAGGGAAATTATTTTTGGTGGACAGGTGCAGCATGCCAGAGAAATCCTGCTCCCACTGCCTGCCAGCTGGGCGTGGGTGTGAGGCAGGGATGGAACCCTAGATCCAACAGCACTGATGGGACTTTCAGTGATGGTGGAAATGTGTTAGACTTGCCCTTTCCAGTGGGGCAGCCGCAAGCCACACATGGCTGTCGAGCACTTGAAATGCAGCGAGTGTGACTGAGAAACTGAATTTTCCTTTTTATTTAATTTTAACAACCATGGGACTGAGTCCAGATGACCAGGAGTGAACCCTGAAAAGGCAAGCCAGGGAGCTCTCTGCAGGCTTGGTGACAATCCCCCAGCCCCAGCCTGACGGCGTAGATCAAACCCATGAGATTTCACCTTGCAGTTTCCACCGAAGTCTAAGAGGACCTGAGACAATGTGACTCCTTATTGGATCTGTTCTGTAATGCCCTAATCAATTTATTTAAGCTTGGTATATATTCCACAAGGGTCCCAAAACCCCATGAGATACCATCCTCTTTCTCTTTTCAAGAAAGTGACTCACAGCATGACTGTCATGAGCCGAGACCTCAAAATGATTCAGAGAAGATGTAAGGCTAGGCTTAACTGTATGCCAACCCTCACCCCTGCAGGCAGGTGAGTCTGTGACTCACTAACCTATTAGAACCTGAGGGTGATAAAAACAGCAGTGAAGGTGTGCCGGATCTGTTCCAAGTGGATTGCTTGATGGAGTGCATACTGGCATTATCCCATTTCATTAGTTTAGGAACTGAGGTGTAAGGGAGGTCAGGTTTGCTACAGTGACACAAAACTGTTATTTTAAGCTGCTACATTTTGGAGAGGTTTGTAATGCTGCAAAAGCTAACTGGTAGGACTCTTTGGCATCCTGGCTGTGGCAGGATGGCCCATTAGGCAGAGATGACAGCAGATGAATGGCTAAGTGAGGATTCAAACCTGGCGGTCTGATGGCAGAGCCAGGGGGCCTAATCAGTGTTTGCATATGGTCCCCCGGCCCCCGCCTGTCCCTTTCACCTACCTTGCACTGTTTCAACCACACACATCCTCATTCCCAATCGCATTTTGGGTCATTCACACAGACCCATCCTCTCTCCTCTCTCTGCCATCAGTACCTGCTCCTCTTCTTGCCAATAACTGGCCAAGAAGAAAGAGGAATCAGAGACTATCACAATATGCCTAGACCACTAGGATGAAAAAGAGTCCTGATTTTCTCAATGGGGAAATCTCCATTAGACCAGGCTGATGAAGATGGAAGGGAGCTGAAAGCAGGGTGTCTGAAGGTACATCAAATGGCCACTCGCGAGGCAGCAGGTCCTGTGAGGTCTGACCCTGACCTTGGAGCCAACGTGTTGGGAGAGAAGCAGGTGCTGGAGTCCTCCCAGAAGGTATCACTACCAGGCAGCTTTGGCTGGTAACAAACCACCCCAAAACTTAGCAGCTTTGTTATTTTGCACAATTCTGTGGACTGACTGGGTGGTTCTTGTCTGGGCTGCATGGACTATGATGGTCTCAGTCACATGTCCGGGCCCTCAACGAGGACTGGGATGACTGGAGTCTTTATCTACGTGGTCTCCCATCCTCAAAGAAGCTAGCCCAGACCCCTTTCTGTGGTAGCAGAAGGGGTCTCAGCAGCAAGAAAAGACCTCGAGGCACAAGCACTTTTCAAACCTCTGCTTGGATCATGCTGGCTGATGTCCCATTGGCCAAAGCAAGTCAAGAGGCCAAGTCCAGATCCCAGGGGTGGAAATTCCAGACTCAGTTTCTCGATGGGAGGGAGGAGCTACAAAGCCACATTGCAAAGGAGCATTCCTGTCCCCATAGGGAGGAATTTGCAGGCAGCTCGCCATCCACCACAGCTCCCGAGCTGAAGAGTCCTTTCCAGGACTCTCCAGACCTTGCTGGCAATGTTGTCATGTTCTGATTTCTTTAAAATGCAATCATTTTCTTTTAAAGGGAAAAACTCAAACCTGAAAGACAGCACCTCTGAAGGGGTGGTTTGACTTGATGGGAGAAAGTTTGGGTGGAAATAGAGAGGTAGGTGCCGCACAGAAGCAGTCTTGGGAAAAATCCTAACGAATTCCAAATTCAGTAAACTCAGTAGGACCAGCCCACAGTGTCCTTAAGAATTGGAAAAGTTCGGTCTTCCAGGTCAAAAGAGAGAATGAAACCCCTGAAAGTGAGGATGTTTGTTGGATCATGAGGAACATTCCAGTGAATTGGCCTGTGAGGCCAACTGCGTCTGCTTACTTTAATTTCTCCTGACCACACTGCCCCGTGAGGAGCAACCCCGGGGAGTGCATGACCCCATCTCTCTGTCCACAGCTGACTGGGTCAGAGGTAGATGCCTGATGCACAGCCTGGTGTATATGCAGCTGAGCTGGGCCAGGGGCTGTGACACAGGATCTGATCCAAGAGATGCAGAAATTTTAGCAAATGACAGGGGCACTTGAACAAGGATGATGGAGAGTTTGGCTGGAACTCTGGCCAGGAAAACTGTAGGCAGCTTCAAATGGGACCAGAGACCATGAACAAGCAGGGCATGTGGGTATTCACAGAGGAAAACCTGGTGCATGTGCAGAAAGGAGCAGGTTTGTTTTCCGTTATGCCGTATCTGCTGATGAGCTCCTTCCTCTTAGCTTTACCTTGAATATGGCTTTAATGGCTTTATGGTCAGATTCACAAGATCTTCCAATCCTAGCAGCTTTGAGTTATTGATCTGGCATCTCAATACCCCTGTTACAAATTCTCAGAAGATTCTGATAGGTCCAGTTCATCGCTCAAGCCAGGCCATGCAGCACATAGTTGTCGGGCAGCCAATCACACCCCTGTCAGCTGTGGCCGTGGGTGCGGTATGCTCCTTCCTCAAAGATGCTGGGACTGAACAATGGCAGCTGTATCCAGTATCTAACCTGGGTCATAATTTTATACTTATTTATGTATTTACACTTACATTCATTTCTGTATTAAACTTTTATTGAGCACCTCCCCCATATCCTTCTATAAATTTCCAAGATCTCTACAAACTCACAGTCCATGTTCACTTTTGTATTACTAGGCTTGAGTTCTTTTCAGGGAGGTAGAATGAAATGTCTCTTTCTCACACGCGAAGCTAAAGGGAAGGGTTTATCCCAAACTCTTGGCAGCCTCTCTGATATATTTCCCCTCTGCAGGCAGGAGGCATATTTGATAAACTGGCCACGGGTCCAGGAATCATTCTCCAAGTTATGGTACCTTAGCCTGTGTTCTCAGTTCCCATATTAACAGTCATTTAGCATACCTGCCCATGTGGTGGGGTTCTAGGTTCCCCCCACTTTGGCAGGCAGCTCTTGGGGTGGTGTCCACATCTGACTTCCCTGAAGCCTGTAAAGAACTGGCGATTTCAGCTGCTGGACTGACTGTCCTAATCCTAACTGGCAAGACCTTCCCGGTGTTGCTGCAATCATTTCTTCTGTGTCTGCTTTCCCTTGCTCTTTGGTGTGAGAAACCATTGCCTCTATCAACTTTATCAGTTAAAAGAAGTTGGAGGGGGAATGCATTCAGTCAGGCTGGGATTGGAGGGCTGTACTTTGCTTTATTCGTTCTCAACATGCCCAGGTAGGGAACTCTGGAGTTAGAGCTTCCTAGAATGCTGCGGTAGATGCAACAACGGTCTTCCTAAAAATGTCCACTGGCCACAGTGAATACCCACATGCCCTGCTTGTTCATGGTCTCTGGTCCCATGTCATTTGAAGCTGCCTATAGTTTTCCTGGCCAGAGTTCCAGCCAAACTCTCCAGCATCCTTGTTCAAGTGCCCCTGTCATTTGCCAAAATTTCTTAGTTCCTAGAGCCTTTGAATATGTTACCTCACATGGCAAAAGGGACTTTGCACCTACAATAAATTAAAGATCTTCAAATGGGGGTGTTATCTGTGTGCATCCAGCATGATCACAGGGTCTTCACAAGAGGGAGGCAGGAGGGACAGAGTCAGAGAAGAGACAGACAATGGTTATATGTAGACATCTTTTCTTTGGTTGTATCAACTAGGTTCTTGGCAGCAAGCAACAGAAAGCAATGATCACAAACGTACACAGAGAAAGAATTCATCGGTAGAGTTCCATTGGGGAGCTCATGGAACTGAAGTCCCAGGCTTAACACAAGACAGGCACCCACAGGGGTCATAGCCAAGGCCACACGACAGAGACAATTAGGTGAGTACATTGGCCAGGACCTTACTGCTGTTCTGCATAATTTCTGAACTGTCTTTACACCTTTGTGCGCTGGAATCGCTCCCTCAGGATTCAAGCATTTGGCTGGAGCATCTAGATGGCTGAGTGGAGGTCCCTTGCTAGGACTCTGGTGGACAGGGAGGGAGGCAGAGATCCTCACCTTGGTTCCCGCAGCGGGAGGCAGGGTGCCGAGTCCTGCCAGTGCCACAGAGGGTTTGCATGATCAGAGGGAGTTTGCTGCAGGTGGCCAAAACATCAGACAAATTCCTAATACATCAGCTTTCCTGAACTGCTTTTGTATTTTCAATGCACCCAAAAGAGAACTTTGAGGATAGAAACACAACCAGGTTCTAACGTCCCAGGGAGAGAGCCCAGGCAGTGGATAGATCTAGGGGAGACAGTCGGGAGGCAAGTGGGCCCCAATAGTGGACAGGGGAATAAGCACATGGCAAACGTGCCCTCCTTGGAGTCTCTCCGTGTTGGCTACTTATCCAGCCCCTGGTGTTCCAGTCGAATCCTGAGCAGACGGACTGGGCACGCACAGTATGTTTCATGTCTTTGCATGGTAGTCTAAACCAGTTATTTCAACACAACTTTCATGTTTTTTGTTGAAAAGATGACACTGCATCCTCCCCAATCTCCACCTCATCCCCCAACCCCTATTCACTTTGAGATCATGACCAGCTTCAAAGACTGGCCTCTAAAATGGTCACATGGCTGTGTATACCAGTCGTTTCAACAGGTTCCTGGTAGAGCTCCCAGCCAATGGTCACACATCAGTCCCCTTCCTTGAGAAAACACCCTCAGTATTGAGAGAGTAGATCAAGGGAAGGTTAAGGCAGCTTTTCTCACCACGTCCCTCTCTGTTGGCCCATGTCTCCAATTACCTGTTCAGATTTGGGGCCAACTGGGGATAATAAAGGTGTTGTTTTCACATCCCACAATTTCTGTAATCCCTTCTCTCAAGGAAGAGGGTCAGATGTTTATGCTTGTTTGCTTTTCATTTAGTTTATTAAAAGGAGACTTAGAATCTGGATTACGGGCCTTAACTCCATCTGTCCCATTCTCAGCACTCTTTGGAGAGTCAAAGAGAAGTAGACCTGTTCAGCAGTAAGGCAGCAGTCACCTCTTCCTCTTGTCTCATCTCCAACCGAGCATTCTTTTTCCAGAGGTTTTAAGGCAGTTTTTAGGCTGTTTCAAACCCAATCTAATCAAGTAGACTGATATTCCCCAAACCAGCAGTGGCTTTGGAGGGTCCACACTGAAATTTGCACATGTCTCCAAAAAAGGTTATTCTTACTGCCTCAAAACTGGCCCAGGTTTAAGGGCAGATATCAGCTGGGGGTGTGGGATGAAGGAGCTGACCCTCCCATCACGGCCGCAGTGCAGGCCATCGCCAGAGAGATCCCAGTCTTACCTACGGTGCATTGGCATCATCTCAGGGGCCAGAGTTTGGCACAAACACTTTTTTGTGCTTCATCCTGGAATGGTCCCCAGAAGTCCCTCCCATCTTCCCATCCTCCTTCCTTTCCTTCCCCTTCCTCCCCAGGGCCCAGCTGCCTCCTCCCACCTTGAGCTGTGCTCTAGTGACAAGGTCTGTTTTGCATCATCACCTTTTAAACCTGTGCTGACACATTCCTTCTGCAGTGGATCTTCACATTCCTTAAGGAAAAGTGCTTGCAAGACAAATAAATCCTGCTCTTGCCAGGATCCGTCTCCTGTATGACTTCTGCAGGTAGCGTACCGACAGAACTCTTCCCCAACAGGCCCGGGATGGAGAACACAGGGGAGGCGGGAAGAGGGCGTCCTGTGTTCCCAGACTCTTGCCCCCACTTAGGCCCTCTGAGCCCTCATGAAGAGAAGTGAGTAGAGACGAGGTTGGGGGTCACCCTGCTCTGCCTGCCAGGCAACATCTCCAGCCATGGGGAGCCCTGTCGCTCAGAGGGGTCAGTGCCCTGCGTTCCTTCCGTGGTGCTGTTCCTGAGTCCCCCACATCAGGTGTCACGCTCTCCCCTATCTGAGGGGCACACTCCCTTCTTCCTCTCCCCTGGGTCCTGCTTGCTTGAAATTTGTAGCTTCCTGAAGACAGACTGGGAGAGTGGGGCTAGTCCCTCTAGGCGCTGCTGGGATTCGGGTTGTAATCCCACCCAAGGTTGGGATCTCCATCTCTCCGCTGACTCATTACCCATCTCTCACCCATGCCTTCACTACTCTTGCTCAGGGGATGACCAGCCCCACTCCTCATGCCCATTTAGTTCAGTGTCCAGTCAGAGGAGCCCCTGCCCCTCTGCAATGTATTAAAATAAGATGATGCACTGCTTTATCTTCACCATCCCATTTGTAGATTCTGGCTGCTCTTTTACAAATGGAAAGTATTATAATAATTAACATGTACTAAGCCATTATTGTGTGCCTGTGCCCTAGAGGTCAAAGGACATCTGCTTCCTCCCCTAAATATCAGAGTGGAGAGTGACACTGTGGTGTCATTCCTGGTGGACCAGAGCCCAAGCCTGAGCACATGACCCGTGGCTGGACTGCAGTTCCCAGCAGACTTAATAAGATTTCGTTAAATCTCTTCAGTTAAAGGCCCTCTGATATTAAGAATTTGTTCTAGGCTGCTTGATTCTCAGCAAATGAGGGAACACTTCCTGTACAGACAAGCATGTACACGGCCGCTATTCCCCCATTTCTGTGTAATCCTAGGAGCAGCGATCTGGAGAAAGACGAAGCTACAGAATCTGTCTTAAAGTGCCTTGCAGAAATAAGACTATTTTTATCTGGATGTTGTGTTTATTTGGTGAGGCTTCGGGAAATGTGGGTGGAGATTCTGGAGATACTGACCCGCCTCTGCCGGCATGCACCCCGGAGGAGAGCCCGACGCTGGCAAGGGTGTCCACAGCATGCAGGCTGTGGCGGGGGCGTTCTCGCCCGGTAGCTGGGGGAGGATCTAACAGCTGAAATGATGTGGGACACCCCATATTTCCTTATGATCTACTTCTCTGGTTCCAGCAACCAAAAAACCAGTTCATTCTGAGTCTGATGTTCTGAATGCATTAAACTATGTCTTTTTATTCTGTTTTTGATGCTTTGATATCTTGGGGAATTGCTGAGCCTGGAAGGAAGGCCCCTCCCAGGTTTATCTAATTCCTAGAGAGAGCAAACAGCTTCCCCAGAAGTGCACCTTTCAAAGGCAAACCCATGGATCCAGAGCCCACACACTAATCAACACCTTTCTTGGTCTCTCACACTCCAGCCGCTATCCACCTGCCTAATCACCCAGGGCCAGGGGCCACCCACCAGGGACAAGCCCCTGTGGCTCAGAGTCCTGAGGTTACTCCAGCTAGCCAACCCTAACCCTCCTTAGCCTGCCCCATGGGCTCCTTCCTTCTGAAACCAGGGCAAAGGCTGTGGCCCACATCCCACCCCTCAACTCCCTCTGTAGCCTGCTGAGCACCGGGGCTTCCCTGCCCATGGCACATCCCTTCTCTTGAGAACCTTGAGTAACAAACCATCTTTTCAATGGCCATTGTCCCCTGATCTGTTGGCCTCACCATACTTGAGAGATAATAAAATCCACTTAAAACATTGAATCCCACTCAGCAGGCACTGGGCGAGTGAAGTTGTGCTGCTGACTGAATGGGACACAGGTGTTGCTTTGACCTGCAGATCTACAGATTTTGGGCCATCAGAGGACAAGAAGTCTGCCTAATTAGCTCTGACATGGCTTACCCGAAGGGCCCCAGTCACTGTGGGATTTTCTTCTGAGGCAGGACCGACTGATTCCACAGCCCGTTCAAGGAGAGCCACAGGCTCCGCGGCTGTGCTTCTGACAGTCGCCTCACCAACCAGCAGCACAGGCATCACCTGGGCCTTTGTTAGAAATGGAAGTCCTGGGCTCTGCCCCAGACGTGCTGAATCAGAATCTGCATGTTAGCCTGACCCCCAGGTGATCCTTACCCTCAGCGTCCAGGGCAGGATTCTTGTGCATCTGACCACCCTCCGCACCAAAAAGGTTTGTCCTTTCCCCTGTATGACTCTCTGAGCCCCAACTCTCTCTCCTTGAACTCTATGTCACTCCCCACTTCCATTTGAACAACAATTACAAGGTTTAGGGTTTAGCTGGGTGGTCCCAGTACGCGGTGTAAGACGTCCCTTCCAGGGCAGAAGCTCTGCCTATTCCCATGTGGCTTTCTTTTTCTTTTACTTTTCACTGTGGTAAAATATACATAATACAAAATTTATCATTTTAACCATTTTTAAATGCATGTTCAGTGGCATTAAGTACATTCACACTGTTGTACGACCATCGCCACCATCCACCTCCAGATCCTACGTGACTTTTCTTTTTCAGCTGGAACTTGACAGAAACAATCTCTTCGTAGACGATAATGTCACACAGGGGCTCCTGCGTTTTCTGTGACCTCTGCAATCCCTGAAGCAATTTCTAATGGAAATAGAAATCACAGCCTAGGACCATGCCGAGAAGATACTTCCCGAAAGATTGAGCAGGAGGGTCTTCTCCAATGATCCAGATTTAGCAGGAGAGGCTGCACTCAGAATCTAATTTGTTAGAAAGTAATCTGTCTCAAGAAAACCCAAGAGGAGTTTATGAGATGCCCTCATATCAGGCCAGGGGCAGATATGAGACCAGAACACCACTGACATAGACAGTAAGAACTGTGAACGCTTCCTGGCCTGAGCTCGCTGTCCGAACGCATGCCACATGGGGAGCGAAATGTAATCAGGAGGTGGTTTGGCGAGCATGCCCCCCAGAAGAAGAGGCGTTCCTGGACCTAAATATCTGAACCCGAGTCCGCCCCTTAGTCTCCTCACACTTGACTCCAGGCCTTGGTCAGAGGGCTAGTTTCCCAGGACAGTTCTCAGAGGAATACTGTCATGCGCTCCCCGAGACTCACCACCCTCTCCTCCGGCCTTGGCATGTTCCTATCAACAGGGACAGCCGAGTCCTGTCTCCTGCCATCTGTTCTGAGTTGATTTCACAGTCTAACTCTCTCAGGGAAAGATTTGATTCCAAATTCTTGGGAGAAGACTTATAGACACTTAACATCAGCCTGATGGTTCAATGACGTTTTTCCTTTCTGTGGTTTTCCCTTGCAGGTCCTGGTCCATGAGAGCCTCTCCCGAGGCATCTGTTATTAATGCCCATTTGCAGTGAACTGGGTTTGCTGAGGAGGCGCATTTTCAGCATTGCTCAACCTTGTGCTTTCGCCCTGAGGCTGTGTTTTAGGCTCTGTGACTGTCTCTCCTCCCACCTGCGTGCCGAGAGCCATCTTTGCTGTCTCCACTCACTCCTTCGTGCGCTGTGCTTGTTAGTCCACATTTTTTGATTTTCAGGTGGGGAAACATTTTTCAAGTTCGGATTCTATTTCACGTTTTCTTTGACCCCATTCTGCTGCCTTCCTCCCTCGCAGACTCAGCTCACGCCCCTTCCTTGATCCTGGGACTCCTTTCTCCTAATTCCCTGCTTCTCAGCTCTCTCTGGCTGCACATTAGAACCACCAGGGCAGCTGTGAGAGCTCCAAATGCTCAGACCGCACCCAGACCAAGCTGGTCAGACTTTCAGGGGTGAGGTCCCAGCATCAGCACTTTTCAAAGTTCTCCGGGCGATTCCAGTGTGCAGCCAGGGCCGAGAAATATGGTGACCCAGGGGACTTCCTCTGCAGCTGCCTGCATCTCACTCTCAAGCAAAGGTCTTTTTTTAAAAATTAACACACACTTGACATAACATCATGTGAATTTAAGATGTGCAGCTTCCTAATGTGATGCATTCATATATTGCAATATGATTACCATCGTAGCGTGGGCTATGGTATCCCAGGATTATCATTTCTTTTCTTGCGGTAGAAATAAAAGGTCTTTAGCCTGGGCTTCCAGGGACAGACTTTGAGGAGTCCACAAACCCCTAAATTTGTATGTTTTTTAAGAGAGGGCTCACAGCTTACACCCAATTCTTAAAGGGGTCTGTGTCTCATAAAAAGAGAACTTGCCTCGTGTACCCTTTAATTCTACATGAGACCTTACTGGGGCGGTCAGCTTCCCTACCACAGAAGCCCCTTTCTTCTTTCCTTTAAGCATGATGGATCGCAAGTGACAGGACCAGGAATAGCAGGTACATTTCCCCCATGTTCCCTTATTGCTCTTAATTCTTCAGAATTTGCTGATAGCAATGTGTTTGCAACATCACCAAAGCCTGTACTGCAGGTGTGTTGTCTATCTGCTGGCCTGACCTTCCCCTTCAGGGTCGCAATGTTTTCTTAAAAATTCAGCCTGTATGGGTAGCATTTTTTCATGGTAAATTCTTTATTAGTTATAAATCTCTCTTTCTGGGTTTTCCCTTTTCATGGATCCTGATGTTTATACTTCATGGGGTGGATTTATGTAAGAGGCAGTATCTTGAATTTTCTTACAGAAGAGAAAATCCCTGTGTGCATTTCTCTCTTTTGTCTGCCCAGATGTGGCAAAAGGAGACTCAGTGAGATTTCTTGAGTGCTTAGATGTTCCAGGAGCTGGGCTTTCAATTAGTTTTCAAGTTTAATACCTGCAACAACCCTCTGAGGTAGTTGGGATTATTTGCCAATGTGGGAGCTCTCCCTTTTTAAAAAAAGTATTTATGTTGATAAATCATTTTGGGGGGAGGGTAAGCCCCATCTTCTCCCCTCCCCCAACACACACAGTCACTACACCTTCTCACCTGCTCACTCGCTGGGGAGTGAAGCCGTCTGAACTAGGGCTCTTGTTCCATGATATGTTGTTGAACTTTATCCTTTTTCTTATTCACCCTTATCTCTGTAGGACCTAGTCCAGTGCCTGTGATGGTGGATTCAAAGTCAGTTTTGTCAATGAATGCTAACCTCTAAGTATTGCATCTACGAGGATGGACAAGGTTCACTCGTTGGACAAGGGCTCTGGGCTCTCAAAACCAGTACTTCACTAATGCTGCTCGTACAGACTCATCTTCATGCCTTTTTCATTCTCAACCCACTTTCAAATGCCTCTAAGACTCTGGGTCTCTCTGTTACCTGTCTCAGACTAGAGACGTCTTTGCTAATCTCTAGTGCTTGATCTCAGAAAAACCCCAGGGTCCTCATTCTCTCCACTGGGGCCTGGCATGAGTGCCCCTGCTCTGTTCCTGCCATGTGCCAGCCTCCTAAGCTGATTTCTAGTTTGTGGTTTTACATTGCTTCTGCCATTCTGAAGAGACTCTGCCAATATGTGAAGCTTTTTCTATTTGATATGTAGAGATTATGAGTTTTACTCCTTGCTGAGGCAGGCGAATTTCATAAAGAGCATTCTTCCAGTCACTGGCCAGAGGTAGGGCAGGGTCAGTGAGTGACAGAATATTGTTCTGATATGGACAGCAGCAATCACACGACTTCCCCCTGAGAGGTAGTGCAGTGTTGGAAGAGTTTTATGAATGATAGCTATCCATCAGTGAAAACTGTACGGATATGTACAACAAGATATAAGGACACCCTTTCCCTGGGAGAAATCAGCACTGAAGTTCTCCTGGGAGGCAGAAAATTTTGATGTTAATGGTGATGATGATGATGATGGTGATGGTGATGGTGAGATGGTGATGGCGATGATGCTGGTGATGATGAGATGACGATGCTGATGGTGATGCTGATGATGCTGATGGTGATGGTGATGATGATGATGGTGATGGTGATGGTGATGGGGACAATTATGGTGAGGTGGTGATCATGATTATTATGGTGAGATGGTGATGGTGATGATGGTGATGCTGCTGATGATGGTCATGGTGATGATGATGGTGATGACGGTGATGGTGCTGCCAGTGGTGATGATTATGGTGAGATGATGGTGGTGGTGATGGTGATGGTGATGCTGCTGCTGCTGCTGATGGTGATGGTGATGATTATGATGATGGTGATGTTGGTGATGGTGATGATGGTGATGTTGATGCTATGGGGATGGGGATGATGGTGATGATTGTGATGGCAATGGTGATGCTGCTGATGCTGCTGCTTATGGTGATATTATGATGGTGATGGGGATGCTGATGGGGATGATGGGGATGGGGATGGTAATGTTGGTGATGGTGATGCTGATGTTGATGATAATGATGGTGATGGTGATGGTGATGTTGTGGTGGTGATGCTGATGGGGATGCTGATGGTGATGTTGATGTTGATGTTGGTGATGGTGATGATGGTCATGATGATGCTGCTGCTGATGGTGATGGTGCTGATGATGGTAATGATAGTGATGCTGGTGATGATAATGGATGTCCCCAACCACCAGGGTTCCCACTGCTCTGTGTTCTCTTAAAGGCACTTTTGTTCATTGGGTGATGCTTATCACCCAGTGCTTTCTACTTTGGTTGTTCACCTGGGTTATAGTGAAGACCTTTCTTAAGGAGGAGCTCTGGACTTGCAATGTGTTCTTGTAAAATGAACAAATGAATAAATGAGTGAATGAAAGATTTTTTTTTAAAATCAAACATATTTCCCCAAAGCTTTTGAAGAACGCCATAAAATTATTCAGAGATCAAGTGGTATGAATTCTGATTTCCTAAGCTAAGGCCCCAGTGTGATCTCAGTATAGAACAGTGGTAAGGAGAGTGGACTCTGCAGCCAGTCTGCCTGGGTTTAAAACCCAACCACTCCCCTACTACCACTGTGTAACCTCGGCAAGTCACTTAACATCCCTGTGAGTCAGTTTCCTCTTCTGCAAAGCAAGTAACAGGAATGCATCTAATTCACAGTGTTGTGAAGAGCGAGTTCATACGTCTAAAGCACTTGCATAGGGCCTGGCTCACAGCTAGGTCTGTGTGTTAGCCACTACTCTTACTGGTTTACGTCTACTGAGTCCGTCAGGTACAGCTGCTTGTGCACCGCACTCACCCTGTGGCTTTCCTGAAATGCTTCTGATATGGGCTTTGCCCCAGGAGCGGTAGGTGCTCAATAACATGCTGATAATAATGTTAATAATCATAGCTGCAGTGACAGCTGGGTGGCACTGTGTCCCCTACACTTCACACGCATTCTTGCTAACCTTCAGCAGCCTTTCAAGATGGGCAGTTAATCCCTGTTTTCCAGAAGAAGGGACTGAATTTCAGAGGAGAAAGAAGTCTTGCCCAAGGCCACATCATTAGAAGGCAAAGTCAGAATTCTCACCAGAATTGTCTGAAGGATCATATAATTAAACCGCCTTAGGCTAACTTCTTATTTAAAATCATTTAAATTAGAGATGATGATAATAATTGTATTAATCTCTTTTCCAACTAGTATGTGCAGAACACTGTGGGGGCTTATGTGCAATTACTCAATTCTTATAAGGACCCTCTGAAGGAGTAAAGATTATTATTCATACTTTATAGAGTGTGATAGTTAGTTTTATGTGCCAACATGGCTAGGCTGTGGTGCCCAGTTGTTTAGTCAAACCAAGTCTAGATGTTGCTGTGAAGGTGTTTATGGATGTGATTAAGTACTAATGTAATTAAACCAGTAGACTTCAGGTAATAGATATTACCCTTCATATTGTGGGTGGGCTGCATCTAATCAGTAGAACACCTTAACAGTAAAGTCTGAGGTTTCTGGAAAGTAGGGATTCTGCCTCAAAACTGTGCCACAGAAATGTTGCTGAGTTTCCCACCTGCTGCCTTGAGAATTTCAGACTGAAGATTACAACATCAACTCTCACCTGAATCTTCAAACTGCCAGGCTGCCCTACAGATTTCAGACTCATTAACCCCCACAACCATGTCAGCCAGCTCCTTAAAATAAAACACTCTCTCTCCATATCTGTTACCTATCTATCTATCTATCTATCTATCTATCTATCTATCTATCTATCTATCTATCTATCATCTATCTATTTGTCCTATCAGTTTTGTTTCTCTGGACAGCCCTGACTGATACACAGAGTAAATGAAAACTCACAGACGTTAACAATTTGTTTCAAAGAACACAGCTCATGCAGACCAGAGATGGGCTTTAAGCTCAGGTCTGTCTGTTCCATGGTGCCCAGGGCTGAGCAACCAAGTTAATGATGTCCAGCTCCGTGCAGTCGGGAGCCGCAGCCATGCAGGCAGCAGTGAACTTCCAGACAGTAACTCAAATAAGTAATATAAATAAAAACTGACCTGTAACATCCATACTCTATCAACGTACAGTCTCCCCACTTTGCCCAAAGCGAAGTAGAGGGCTGTTCTAACTCCCCCTACAGATTCACCCTTCAGGCTGTGATTTGCCCATTATTTTCCTGTCAAGGTTGCTCTCGGTGTTCATATAGGCTATGTGCTTGGACACCTGCTCCGTCCAATGTAGTAGCTACCGGCCACAGGGGACTCTTGAGGACTTGAAATGCGGCTGTCGAACTGAGACGCGCTGTGAAGTGTAAAATATACACCGGATTTGGGAGACTTGGTACAAGCGAAAGAGTGTAAAATGTCTCACTGAGAATTGCTTATATTGATTACAGATTGAAATAATATTTTTGATATATTAGGTCAAATCCATTTAAGTATGTTTATTATATCATAAACATTTATTCTACGATTAAATTAATTATATTATTATAAATTTATGTAACCAAATATACATTTGTTATATTATTATCTATCAGTTATATAATTATGTGAAGCCATTATATTATATATTAAAATTTTAGATTATTAAATATAATATTTTATTAATTGTTTTAGGTGATTAAGATATAACTATGTATAATTATATATTATATTGTATATTGTATAAATATAATACATAAATATATTGTATGAATTATAATATATTACTATGTTAGTGAATAACTGCAGTAATAATATATTGCCAAATATATTTTTAAAATTTATTCCACCTGTTTTGGTTTTTTTTACTTTTTTAATGTGGCTACGAGAAAATGTAACACCATGCATGTCACTGGATGTGTGTTCATGGTATATTCCTAGTAGGCAGTGTGGCTGTAGACAAAGAATGGAGAAGAGGGAAATAGATATTTGCCTATTGAAATATTCCTTTTGCAAAGGCACACGTTTTCTTATTCTTGTAGCTAACATTTCTGAGTCCACTGTTAAGCCCTGTGTGTGCCTTATTGACCCAGTCTTCAGCATTATTCTATAAGCAAAGTTCAGTATTGAGACAGGGACTGTCAGTGTAGTCCGAGTAGGTTGAGGGCCTCTGTAAAAAGCAAAGCAAGATAATTACAGACAGAACAATGTAAGAATGTGCAAAGAAGTCCCTATTGAAACTCTGTGTTTTAAGCATCATGCAAAGTCAAGGTAACACTAATTCTCTAGGGTAAAGATACCAGACTAGGAATATAGACATCTTCAGTGAGATCACTTGAAGTCAAAAGGCCAGGAACAATTTGGCCTGGAATGTTTGAGTGTTCCGCAAATAAAGAAGGGTATGTCAGCATATCCGGTGACTTCACTGCAAACAGCCCTAGCAAACAGGCAACAACCCAGCCCACCCTGGGGGCAGGGCAGGTGGTACAAGTCCACAGCCTCTAATCTTTTTTTTACATTCCCCCAAATCCTCAACTGCCTATAAATCCCCTAGACAACGCATCACCCGAGCTCTCTTGTCCCCTCTTGGCACTAGCCAGGAGCTCTGTCCTCTCACTGTATCTCTCAATAAAAGCCTCTCTCTGGCTCTCCTACCTTGGGTGTTTGTGAAATTTATTCTTCAACTTTGTGAACAAGAACCCAGGCATCAGTATCACCCCCTCAAATGCATGAGGAAATTGTGACTTCTCGAAATTGAGTTTTCCAGAAGCTTTACAACTGGGAACAAGCCCCAGGGGTTTGTTCTTCTGCACCAACACAGAATTAAGAGACTCTCACGGGTGGGATTTCTTCTAGGTGCTGTCATCCCTGGCTGAGGTTCTTGGGGAAGGTCGAGGTGACTGGGTAGATCTCCTGCAGTACAGTCAGGGAGCAGCACAGGAGCTCTGAAGTCAGGACAGACAGTTCAGAGCAGGTGCGTCACTATGTGGCTTCCTCATTTGTCAAAACGGATAATACTACCTCCCTATGGGAGAACTATATGAAGTGGTTTATTTACCGGCACTACACCCATGTCCTCTGGGCTGGTGTCCCCACACCTCTGTTTTACTGTTTTACATACTTTTTTTTTTTTTTTAAATAATAATTTTTTATTGAAGGGTAGTTGACGCACAGTATTACATTACATTAGTTTCAAGTGTACAACACAGTGGTAGAACATTTATATACATAATTCTAGGTTCCAGCTATCACCCTACCAAGCTGTTACAATATCTTGACTATATTCCTTATGCTATACATTACATCCCGGTTACTTATTTATTTTACCATTGGAAGTCTGTCCTTTTTTTTTTTTTTTTTTTTTTTTTTGTGAGGGCGTCTCTCATATTTATTGATCAAATGGTTGTTAACGACAATAAAATTCTGTATAGGGGAGTCAATGCTCAATGCACAATCATTAATCCACCCCAAGCCTAATTTTCGTCAGTCTCCAATCTTCTGAGGCATAACAAACAAGTTCTTACATGGAGAACAAATTCTTACATAGTGAATAAGTTACATGGTGAACAGTACAAGGGCAGTCCTCACAGAAACTTTCGGTTTTGCTCATGCATTATGAACTATAAACAGTCAGTTCAAATATGAATACTCATTTGGTTTTTATACTTGATTTATATGTGGATACCACATTTCTCTCTTTATTATTATTATTTTTAATAAAATGCTGAAGTGGTAGGTAGATACAAGATAAAGGTAGAAAACATAGTTTAGTGTTGTAAGAGAGCAAATGTAGATGATCAGGTGTGTGCCTGTAGACTATGTGTTAATCCAAGCTAGACCAGGGCAATAAAACATCCACGTATGCAGAAGATTTCTCTCAGAACAGGGGGGGTGAGGTTCTAAGCCTCATCTCTGTTGATCCCCAATTTCTCACCTGATGGCCCCCCTGCGACTGTGCCTGTCTTAGGTTGTTCCTCCCTTGAGGAATCTTACCCGTCTCTGGCTAACCAGTCATCTTCCGGGGCCATACAGGGAAATGTGAAGTTGGTAAGTGAGAGGGAAGCCTTATTGTTTGAAAAGGTTAGCTTTTTACTTCTTTGCATATTTATGCCCTGTGGCTTCTATGCCCAGCATTTGTCTTGAGGTATCTTTACCACTTGGAAGAATTATGATACTCGGTAAATTTGATATGAGGCACGAATTCTATTTAAGGGTTGTAATTAGGAAGGAAGAAGAAAAGCTATAGAAGTAGCAGGCGGAAGAAAACATGGGAAGATTGAATATTTCTTTGACATATCTTCTTGTAGAGTAACTTCAGCATATATAGGTTTTAAGCTACTACTTAAATTGCGCACACACATTAACATAATAGGAGTATAGTTACATAACCAAAGCATATCTGTAATTACCAGCCATCTCCAGTGAAACCAAGAAAACCAGTTAGGCACCTTAGGCATTTGTGAAAACTTATCTATGATATGGTGGATATTGTACAACTGAACTTGAACAGTCTGAGAGAAATCAGACAAATTAAAACAACCCATTCCTGGGGACTGTTCACATGCCATATGTTCTTTTAACAGTAAATAGTCTGTAGTTGTAAGACTTTGGAGCGCTACAATTTGCACTTCTCCTAATTCTTGGTTGAGTTCCAACAGTATAGATCCAGTCAAATTTGTTGTTTTGCTGTATGCACAGGCCAGCTTAGATATCTCCTTCCTCATTCCCATGACAAGTCCAGGAACTGGTGGGATGAGTGCATCTACACTTGCAGCAGTGCGTGGATCTTTGTTGGGGTTTTTTGATGATCATCTTCTGGCATGAGTCTTCCAGAGAGTGCAGATGTTGGAAGTTCTTTTTCATATCGTATCTTAGTTCATTTTCGGGGTAGCCCAATTAGGCTTTGATCCTCTGTATAAACACAAACAGACCCTTTGCCTACGCTTTTATATGCCCTTTATACCCTTGTGTAGAACTCGTTGGAGGTTACCACACAGGAACTGCCCTTTTTTTTTTTTTTTTGCTTTGTTTTTGGTATCACTAATCTACACTTACATGACAAATATTATGTTTACTAGGCTCTCCCCTATACCAGGTCTCCCCTATCAACCCCTTTACAGTCACTGTCCATCAGCATAGCAAAATGTTGTAGAATCACTACTTGCCTTCTCTGTGTTTTACAGCCCTCCCTTTTCTCCTACCCCCCCATGCATGTTAATCTTAATACTCCCCTACTTCTCCCCCCCTTACCCCTCCCTACCCACCCATCCTCCCCAGTCCCTTTCCCTTTGGTACCTGTTAGTCCATTCTTGAGTTCTGTGATTCTGCTGCTGTTTTGTTCCTTCAGTTTTTCCTTTGTTCTTATATTCCACAGATAAGTGAAATCATTTGGTATTTCTCTTTCTCTGCTTGGCTTGTTTCACTGAGCATAATACCCTCCAGCTCCATCCATGTTGCTGCAAATGATTGGATTTGCCTTTTTCTTATGGCTGAGTAGTATTCCATTGTGTATATGTACCACATCTTCTTTATCCATTCATCTATTGATGGACATTTAGGTTGCTTCCAATTCTTGGCTATTGTAAATAGTGCTGCGATAAACATAGGGGTGCATCTGTCTTTCTCAAACTTGATTGCTGCATTCTTAGGGTAAATTCCTAGGAGTGCAATACCTGGGTCAAATGGTAAGTCTGTTTTGAGCATTTTGATGTACCTCCATACTGCTTTCCACAATGGTTGAACTAACTTACATTCCCACCAGCAGTGTAGGAGGGTTCCCCTTTCTCCACAGCCTCGCCAACATTTGTTGTTGTTTGTCTTTTGGATGGCAGCCATCCTTACTGGTGTGAGGTGATACCTCATTGTAGTTTTAATTTGCATTTCTCTGATAATTAGCGATGTGGAGCATCTTTTCATGTGTCTGTTGGCCATCTGTATTTCTTTTTTGGAGAACTGTCTGTTCAGTTCCTCTGCCCATTTTTTAATTGGGTTATTTGTTTTTTGTTTGTTGAGGCGTGTGAGCTCCTTATATATTCTGGACGTCAAGCCTTTATCGGATGTGTCATTTTCAAATATATTCTCCCATACTGTAGGGATCCTTCTTGTTCTATTGATGGTGTCTTTTGCTGTACAGAAGCTTTTCAGCTTAATATAGTCCCACTTACTCATTTTTGCTGTTGTTTTCCTTGCCCGGGGAGATATGTTCAAGAAGAGGTCACTCGTGTTTATGTCTAAGAGGTTTTTGCCTATGTTTTCTTCCAAGAGTTTAATGGTTTCATGGCTTACATTCAGGTCTTTGATCCATTTTGAGTTTACTTTTGTATATGGGGTTAGACAATGGTCCAGTTTCATTCTCCTACATGTAGCTGTCCAGTTTTGCCAGCACCACCTGTTGAAGAGACTGTCATTTTGCCATTGTATGTCCATGGCTCCTTTATCAAATATTAATTGACCATATATGTCTGGGTTAATGTCTGGATTCTCTAGTCTGTTCCATTGGTCTGTGGCTCTGCTCTTGTGCCAGTACCAAATTGTCTTGATTACTATGGCTTTATAGTAGAGCTTGAAGTTGGGGAGTGAGATCCCCCCTACTTTATTCTTCTTTCTCAGGATTGCTTTGGCTATTTGGGGTCTTTGGTGTTTCCATATGAATTTTTGAATTATTTGTTCCAGTTCATTGAAGAATGTTGCTGGTAGTTTCATAGGGATTGCATCAAATCTGTATATTGCTTTGGGCAGGATGGCCATTTTAACGATATTAATTCTTCCTAGCCACGAGCATGGGATGAGTTTCCATCTGTTAGTGTCCCCTTTAATTTCTCTTAAGAGTGACTTGTAGTTTTCAGAGTATAAGTCTTTTACTTCTTTGGTTAGGTTTATTCCTAGGTATTTTATTTTTTTTGATGCAATTGTGAATGGAGTTGTTTTCCTGATTTCTCTTTCTGTTGGTTCATTGTTAGTATATAGGAAAGCCACAGATTTCTGTGTGTTGATTTTGTATCCTGCAACTTTGCTGTATTCTGATATCAGTTCTAGTAGTTTTGGGGTGGAGTCTTTAGGGTTTTTTATGTACAGTATCATGTCATCTGCAAATAGTGACAGTTTAACTTCTTCTTTACCAATCTGGATTCCTTGTATTTCTTTATTTTGTCTGATTGCCGTGGCTAGGACCTCCAGTACTATGTTAAATAACAGTGGAGAAAATGGGCATCCCTGTCTAGTTCCCGATCTCAGAGGAAATGCTTTCAGCTTCTCGCTGTTCAATATAATGTTGGCTGTGGGTTTATCATAGATGGCCTTTATTATGTTGAGGTACTTGCCCTCTATTCCCATTTTGCTGAGAGTTTTTAACATGAATGGATGTTGAACTTTGTCAAATGCTTTTTCAGCATCTATGGAGATGATCATGTGGTTTTTGTCTTTCTTTTTGTTGATGTGGTGGATGATGTTGATGGACTTTCGAATGTTGTACCATCCTTGCATCCCTGGGATGAATCCCACTTGGTCATGGTGTATGATCCTTTTGATGTAATTTTGAATTCGGTTTGCTAATATTTTGTTGAGTATTTTTGCATCTACGTTCATCAGGGATATTGGTCTGTAGTTTTCTTTTTTGGTGGGGTCTTTGCCTGGTTTTGGTATTAGGGTGATGTTAGCTTCATAGAATGAGTTTGGGAGTATCCCCTCCTCCTCTATTTTTTGGAAAACTCTAAGGAGAATGGGTATTATGTCTTCCCTGTATGTCTGATAAAATTCCGAGGTAAATCCATCTGGCCCGGGGGTTTTGTTCTTTGGTAGTTTTTTGATTACCGCTTCAATTTCGTTGCTGGTAATTGGTCTGTTTAGATTTTCTGTTTCTTCCTGGGTCAATCTTGGAAGGTTATATTTTTCTAGGAATTTGTCCATTTCTCCTAGGTTTCCCAGCTTGTTAGCATATAGGTTTTCATAGTATTCTCCAATAATTCTTTGCATTTCCGTGGGGTCCGTCGTGATTTTTCCTTTCTCGTTTCTGATACTGTTGATTTGTGTTGACTCTCTTTTCTTCTTAATAAGTCTGGCTAGAGGCTTATCTATTTTGTTTATTTTCTCGAAGAACCAGCTCTTGGTTTCATTGATTTTTGCTATTGTTTTATTCTTCTCAATTTTATTTATTTCTTCTCTGATCTTTATTATGTCCCTCCTTCTGCTGACCTTAGGCCTCATCTGTTCTTCTTTTTCCAATTTCAATAATTGTGACATTAGACTATTCATTTGGGATTGCTCTTCCTTTTTAAAATATGCTTGGATTGCTATATACTTTCCTCTTAAGACTGCTTTTGCTGTGTCGCACAGAAGTTGGGGCTTAGTGTTGTTGTTGTCATTTGTTTCCATATATTGCTGGATCTCCATTTTGATTTGGTCATTGATCCATTGATTATTTAGGAGCGTGTTGTTAAGCCTCCATGTGTTTGTGAGCCTCTTTGCTTTCTTTGTACAGTTTATTTCTAGTTTTATGCCTTTGTGGTCTGAAAAGTTGGTTGGTAGGATTTCAATCTTTTGGAATTTTCTGAGGCTCTTTTTGTGGCCTAGTATGTGGTCTATTCTGGAGAATGTTCCATGTGCACTTGAGAAGAATGTATAACCCGCTGCTTTTGGATGTAGAGTTCTGTAGATGTCTATTAGGTCCATCTGCTCTACTGTGTTGTTCAGTGCTTCCGTGTCCTTACTTATTTTCTGCCCAGTGGATCTATCCTTTGGGGTGAGTGGTGTGTTGAAGTCTCCTAGAATGAATGCATTGCAGTCTATATCCCCCTTTAGTTCTGTTAGTATTTGTTTCACATATGCTGGTGCTCCTGTGTTGGGTGCATATATATTTAGAATGGTTATATCCTCTTGTTTGACTGAGCCCTTTATCATTATGTAGTGTCCTTCTTTATCTCTTGTTACTTTCTTTGTTTTGAAGTCTATTTTGTCTGATATTAGTACTGCAACCCCTGCTTTCTTCTCACTGTTGTTTGCTTGAAATATGTTTTTCCATCCCTTGACTTTTAGTCTGTACATGTCTTTGGGTTTGAGGTGAGTTTCTTGTAAGCAGCATATAGATGGGTCTTGCGTTTTTATCCATTCTGTTACTCTGTGTCTTTTGATTGGTGCATTCAACCCATTAACATTTAGGGTGACTATTGAAAGATATGTACTTATTGCCATTGCAGGCTTTAAATTCGTGGTTACCAAAGGTTCAAGGTTAGCCTCTTTAGTATCTTACTGCCTAACTTAGCTCGCTTATTGAGCTGTTATATACACTGTCTGGAGATTCTTTTCTTCTCTCCCTTCTTGTTCCTCCTCCTCGATTCTTCATATGTTGGGTGTTTTGTGCTGTGCTCTTTCTAGGAGTGCTCCCATCTAGAGCAGTCCCTGTAAGATGTTCTGTAGAGGTGGTTTGTGGGAAGCAAATTCCCTCAGCTTTTGTTTGTCTGGGAATTGTTTAATCCCACCGTCATATTTGAATGATAGTCGTGCTGGATACAGTATCCTTGGTTCAAGGCCCTTCTCTTTCATTGCATTAAATATGTCATGCCATTCTCTTCTGGCCTGTAGGGTTTCTGTTGAGAAATCTGACGTTAGCCTGATGGGTTTCCCTTTATAGGTGACCTTTTTCTCTCTAGCTGCCTTTAACACTCTTTCCTTGTCCTTGATCTTTGCCATTTTAATTATTATGTGTCTTGGTGTTGCCCTTCTTGGATCCTTTCTGTTGGGGGTTCTGTGTATTTCCGTGGTCTGTTCGATTACTTCCTCCCCCAGTGTGGGGAAGTTTTCAGCAATTATTTCTTCTAAGATACTTTCCATCTCTTTTCCTCTCTCTTCTTCTTCTGGGACCCCTATAATATGGATATTGTTCCTTTTGGATTGGTCACACAGTTCTCTTAATATTGTTTCATTCCTGGAGATCCTTTTGTCTCTCTCTATGTCAGCTTCTATGCGTTCCTGTTCTCTGGTTTCAATTCCATCAATGGCCTCTTGCATCCTGTCCATTCTGCTTATAAACCCTTCCAGAGTTTGTTTCATTTCTGCGATCTCCTTTCTGGCATCTGTGATCTCCTTCCGGACTTCATCCCATTTCTCTTGCGTATTTCTCTGCATCTCTGTCAGCATGTTTATGATTCTTATTTTGAATTCTTTTTCAGGGAGACTGGTTAGGTCTGTCTCCTTCTCTGGTGTTGTCTCTGTGATCTTTGTCTGCCTGTAGCTTTGCCTTTTCATGGTGATAGGAATAGTCTGCAGAACTGGGACGAGTGACGGCTGGAAGGACTTCCTTTCTTGTTGGTTTGTGGCCCTCCTCTCCTGGGAGAACAGCGACCTCTAGTGGCTTGTGCTGCGCAGCTGCGCGCAGACAGGGTTTTTGCTTCCTGCCCGGCTGCTATGGAGTTAATCTCCGCTGTTGCTGTGGGCGTGGCCTGGCTCGGGCAGCTACTCCAAAATGGTGGAGTCGCGTTGGAGCAGGAGCTGCTGGGAGGCTATTTATCTCCGTAAGGGGCCTCCCTGCTCCCTGCAGCCCAGGGGTTAGGGTGCCCAGAGATCCCCGGATTCCCTACCTCTGGATTAAGTGTCCCGCCCTGCCCCTTTAAGACTTCCAAAAAGCACCTGCCAAAACAAAACAATGCCCACCAAAAAAAAAAAGAAAAAAAATTTTTTTTAATTAAAAAAAAAAAAAAAAGTTTTTAATTAAAGGAAAAAAAAAAAAAAAAAAGGTGGTCGTTCGTTTTTCTTTATTCTCCGGTGCCAGCCTCAGGCCTCTGCTCACCGGTCTTTCTGCCCTGTTTCCCTAGTATTGGGGTCCCTACCCCTTTAAGACTTCCAAAAAGCGCTCGCCAAAACAAAACAGCAAAAAAGCAAAAAAAATGGTCGCGCGCTTTTCTTATGTCCTCTGTCGCCCAGCCTCCAGTGCCTGCTCACTGTTCTTGCTGCCCTGTTTTCCTAGTATCGAGGGCCCTGCACTCTGGCCCGGATGGCGGGGGCTGGGTGCTCGGCAGCCCTGGGCTCCGTCTCCCTCCCGCTCTGCCTGCTCTTCTCCCGCCGGGAGCTGGGGGGAGGGGCGCTCGTCTCCCGCGGGGCCGGGGCTTGTATCTTACCCCCTTCGCGAGGCGCTGGGTTCTCTCAGGTGCGGATGTGGTCTGGATGTTGTCCTGTGTCCTCTGGTCTTTATTCTAGGAAGGGTTGTCTTTGTTATATTTTCATAGCTATATGTTGTTTTGGGAGGAGATTTCCGCTGCTCTACTCATGCCGCCATCTTCCGCCCACTCCTGTTTTACATACTTTTGAAATGAATAATAAAAATTAGGAAATATGAAGATTAAAAGTGAGGAAAAGGCAAAAAAAAAAAATTCTGAAGTTAAGCAGACAATTTCTGTAGCGGTGTTTATAACGCTGGGACTGGCTACTGGGGTAAAAGAGCATTATCCATCAAAGCAGAGACAGGCTGGTCTGGGGTGGCCCGCAGCTGCCATCATGATCTGTCTTGGTCTAAAATGCAATAGCTAACGCCATGAGCAGTTCTACGTAGCAAACTAAAGGGATTTCCAGGCAGTGTTCTTCAATTATTAAGATACTCACATTGCTGCAGAAGCATGAGGCCCTTGGTCCCCTAGAATTGCGTGGATGCACGGGACCTTTGCTGGCATCTGAAAACTCTGGAGGGACGAGAAAGGAAGGTACATTCCTGCAGTGTGCACCTACACCCACTTCCCAGAGCCTGTTGTCTAGAGCCACTGACAATGGTCTTGTACTGCAAGTAATGTTGCTGGGTGGAGTGATTGAGCAAGTTTGATCTTGTCCCAACTTAAACCTTGCCTTGAGAAAACTGGTCGTTTACATTTCTCCCTTTTAAAATTCGGAGTGAAGTCTCCTGCTTGTGAAGGCTGGGTGGCCAGCACGAATCCAGGCTCAGCCTCTCTCCCAGCAACATGGGAAAGGAGGGTCACAAAAGGTTCTTCAAGGTTTCCCAGGCTATTCTTTAGTTCTGGATGCATTTATCTTCCGTGAATGTCAAGCCAAAAAGGAGCCCTGCTGACTGTGCATGGCTAAAGGGAAGGAACTGAGCTTGACTCAGCCCCTCCAGCCCTTCTGCTTCTCCAGCTGGCTCCGCTGAGCCTCCCAAGGGCTGGAGAGCTCCGGAGCTGCAACAATGACTTCTGCGTGGAAAAATGTATTGTCAGACGGCAGTGCCCACTCCTGCACAGAGGGCAAGAAGGTGGCATGGAGGAGTCTAGCCTTTCTCGCAGCCCGGTAAGTGCCTAGCAGGAAAGGCAGCCACAGTATCACAGGTCTCCGGATAACAGAGGGTGACAGGAGAAGCCTGCTCTGAAGCATGTGTGTGAATTTCCAACATTTAATTTTATTTGGGTCTTGAGTTGAGATTTTTACAAAGACATCAGGTTATTTGGCTCTTTGCATGAAAGCATGAGTCATGGGATAGGAAATTTAATTGAATGAAGTTAAATGGTAACTCAATTTATAGTAGCTCCTTCTGGGAGCATCTTAATTACCATTAAGGTCTCTGGTCAGCCTCAGATATTGCATATTAGAGCAGCAGTCAGCAGTTTTTGAAAGTATTTCCAGCAACAGAAAGCCAGACAGGTCCTCACTGGGCTTATCACTTGGCTGTTTTAGGATCTCCTTTGTAAAAGCAAGGCAGGGTGAAAGTTCTGTGATATCATCACCAGGGCTCCCATAGCAGGGGTGCCCAGTGCCCGCTCCTAGTGCTGGTGGGTATTCACCAGGGAAGTCTGCCAACAGCCTTCATCAGCACCTTCTGGCTGTGAAAGCTAGAAACATCTGAAATGTTTAGAATATGGAAAGCTTCATATTTTCTCTGGAGAACACATGCACACACACATATATATTGTGTGTGTGATTTCCTCTAGAGCATTGTCTCCAGTGAACTTTTTTTATTGCATAACTTACTGCTTACTTTTGATTAAGCTAAAGCAGTATCTAACAACCAGCTGGCCCTCAAGCACACAGAACCTTATTGCTTTACTTGGCCAAACTTAACTATTGTTTGGATCTTTAAAACGTGTCTGAGGTTTTAAAGATCTTCTGTGAAGGGCAGCTATTAGTGCTTGTCAGCATAGATTAATGCTGCTTACATTTTAAAAAAGCAAAATAACAGATCTGTAGAGCTCAGATATGAGATTGGTGGGCTTTTACTGGAGAGATGTGAAGTTCTGGAAAATTCTGAGATTGCATTCCTAATGCCCAGGAGAGCCACTCAGGAAGGAGAGATGAAGGAGGGAGTTTGCCCAGAGGTAAATCTATAAGGTATGTGTGTGTCTATTTATCTATTATTTGTCACCTGCCTATTTATCACCTAGACACCTCTGAGTTGAGAATCTTGCTCAAGTTCACATACTAAGTGCAAGAACCAGAACTCTGCCCTTCTTACCAGAGCAGCCACCCAATAAGAAGATAATTTTTTGTACTTTATCCTAAACTTTTCTGAAATATTATCAAATCAGATTATCGGTGGACACCAGGGTTAATGAAAGAACATTTTCTTTCTGTTATGCACACAGAGGACCTGAGGCTAGTTTTTCACTTAAAGGAGGTTAAAGCTGTCAATGTTTAAGCTTCCCTAACAGTGTTTTACTGAAGCCAGTCAGATTTCCTCAGGGCCGTGGCTTGTGCTGGGTGACGTGGCCGCCAGACCAGAGGCTCCCTCAGTGATGCTGAGAGATGTTCTGAAAACCAGACTGTTATCTATGCCCCTGAATATCTTACAGCCCGATAAAGATCCACACTCTGCTTTTGACTGAATAAGAGCTGCAGTTCAATTTTTTTAAATGAATTTCATCTTGGAATCATTTTAAATTTACAGAAGAGTTGCAAAGACAGTGCAAAGAGTTCCTGTACACCTACCACCAAGCGTCAGTCTTCCCTAAGGTTATTATCTCCCCATATCTTTGTGGCATGCTTGTCAAAACTAAAAATTAACTCTGACGCATTACTACTTTAGTAATGCTTTATTTGATGTCTCCAGTTTTTCCATGAATGTCTGTTTCTGTTCCAGGATCTAGCCAGGGACACCTCATTGTGTTGAGTCACCCCATTTCTCTGTCTTCCTGGTTCTGTGTCAGTTTCTGGCTTGCCTTGTTTCTCATGAGCTTGAAAGTTTTGAGGTGTACTGGCCAGGTATTTGCTAGAATGCCCTTCAGTTTCGGTTTATCAGATACATATTTTCTCAAGATTATAGGCTGATAATGAGTTTTGGGCGAAGAACAGCACAGAGGGGAGATGCCCTTAGCACGTCCATCAGGGGGCCCTGATATCCACACCACACCACCGACGGGTTAACTTTGATCACTTGGTCAAGGTAATGTTTGCTAGATCTCTAAAATAATGATTTTCCTCTTTCCAAACTCTATGATTTGAAAGTGAGTCGCTAAATCCAGCCTACCCTGAGATGGGGGATTAACTCTACCTCCCGTGGTGGGAGTAATTAGATTTGTTTTTGTTTTTATTTTTGAGAACTGGGGATCACTCAGCTCCATCCCACCCTGTTTATAATTTGCCACTGCTTTATATTATGTGAGGGAGAATGTATCTACCATTTCATAGCTGATTTAGGGATTAAATTGGGGGCATAGGTCATAGGAGGTGAAGAGGAAATAGATGAATAAAACATGGAAATTGAGGCAGATGAAATGAGGTTTATGCTCATGCACCATACCACAGTGGGACATGATCTCTGAGTTTAAGCAGTTTTATCTTAAAAAATTGAATGATAATTTCTTCTTGAGCAATCATGAGAATTGGGTTGTGCAATGAATGCAGAAATAGTAAACACAATGCTGGGTATGTAGTTGATACTCAGTAAATGTCAGTCACCTTGCTTCAAGAAGGAAATGGCCCAGCACAGCTGCCAGGAGCATGGATCCTGGCTCCAAATTGCTTGCTTTTGAGGCCTGGTTCTCCTGCTTTGAGCTGTGTGATCTTAGGCCAGTTAATAACTTGACCTCTCATTGAATCAGCTTTCTCATGCAGACAATAATAGTATCATTCTCATGGAGTTACTGGGAGTTTTAAGTGGTTTATTGTATGTGGAGAGCATAAAACAGTGCCCAGCATATTTGCAAATATCCCGTATCATGCAGTATGTTTATACTTAGCACATCAGGAGAAAAATACAGTGTGCATTACTTTAGTATCAAACTATAGTATCACTATAACCACCCATTTTTCTGTCAGATCCATTGCTCAGCACTATTGAGATACAATTATGAAACATAATAAACTGCCCGCAAGTGTACAGTTGACAAGGTTTGACATACTACTATATCCGTAAAACTATCACCACCGTCAAAATACCAAACATGTATCCATCAGGCCCCCCCAAAGTTTCCTTGTCTCTTCATAATCTCTCCTTTCTTTGCCTCCCATTTTCAGGAAACCACTGATCTTCTCTGTCGCTACAGATTAGTTTGCATTTTCCATATTTATGTAACAATGGAATCATATAGTAAGCACTTTTTGCGCTGTGACTTTTTTGAGCATAAATGTTTGAGGTTCATCCATGCTTTTGCATGTATCAATAGTTCAATCCCTTTTATTTCTGAGAAATAGTCCATTGTATGTCTATACCATGATTTTTTAATCCATTCTAGAATGGCTGTTGATGGACATTTGGGTTATTGCTATGGGAACTGAAGGTGCCCTGAGCAGCCATGCACAAAACGGTTTAATTTCTCTTGAGTAAATATAAACGATCCTCATTATTCACCAATTCTGTATTTTAAAATTAGCCTGCTCTCTAAAATTTATCACCAATCAATACCTTGTACCCAATACAATTTGTAACAAAACAGTACTTGTGGTCATTGCCCACATGTGCAGAGCTGCAAAACATCTGAGTGGCGCAACTCGCCCATTCCCAGCTGAGGTCAAACAAGAGAGTGCTCTGGTGCCCTGTTCCCTTCCACTGTAACACAGGGATGGCCGGGGCGTGGAGACGGAGGGCGCAGTGCCTTGCAGAGCACACGGCTCTAGCTCTGGGCCCCTGGGATTTTGCGTTTGAATCCTGCCTCTGGCACCTGTTAGCAGAGTGGCCTTAGGCAGGTCACTTAACACTTCTGAACCTCAGTTTTCTCTTTTGTAAAATACAGAAAACAGAATCTACCAGGGTGAGTTTTCTTTAGGATTTAAGATTATAATCCATGTGACTGAGGTATACTACATATCACTCACATATGTCTTTACATATTTTATATAACCTACGGGGGGGGGGAATGGCTCAGCTCCTTCAGAATTGGCAGCAGCTTCATAGAAATCACTACCTCCAATCATGAGAATCTACTGTAGCTGGGAGGGGGAGGGGGGCTCTTAGGAAAGGTGTGTATTTAACATTTTAGGAAACTACCAAACTATTGTTCAAATTGGTTATATGATTTTGCAGGTCTAACAATGTAGGCAAGTTACAGATGATTCACCACCTCACCAACGCTTGGTGCAACCAGTCTTTTAATATCAGCTCTCTTAGTGGGAATATGATGCTATCTCACTGTGATTTCAAATTGTATTAACTTGCAACAAATAATGATTTTGAGCATTTTTCATATACTTATTTACCTCCCATATGCTATCTTTGGTGAATTTTCAAATTTTTTGCCTGTTTTTAATATCAGTCTGTCTAGTGGGTTATCAATTTTATTGATCCTTTTAAAGAACAAGACTTCATTGATTATGTTTATTATTTTCTGTTTCTACTTTATCAATTTCTGTTCTTATCATTAGTATCTCCTTTGTTTTGTGTATTTTGGGTTTATTATTACTTTTTCCTTAATTTGATGACGTTTAAGTGAAGATACCTATTTGAGACCTTCCTTCTTTTCTAGTGTAGGAGTTTTGTGCTACATATTTTCTCTAAGCACTTCTTCAGCTGAATCCCACATATTTTGATATGTTGTGTTTTCATTTTCATGAAGTTTAAAGTACTTTCTAATTTCTCTTTTGGACTATGGATTATTTATAAGTATGCTCTTAAATTTCAGCATTTCAAAGGCAATTGCTCATTATAACAAATTTGCATGATACAGAAATGAATTAATTAAAAAATTAAAATTTTCTCAAAATCAAGGTGGGAATGCTCCATCTACTTAGAATGCCTGACTTTAAAAAATATATGCTTTTCATTTCTCTGAGTGAAAAAGAGGGCCTGTGAGTGTATGTGGACACACACATGTGCATACATGAACACATGTGCACACAAGCATGTATTTGCCCTTTGTCACATGGCTTCAGCATGAGAAGAGATTAGCCTAGAACATATTTTAAAAAGCAACGTGTAATATCAAAAATAAGAATCAAAATATTGGGTATGTTGGTGTCAATTGCCTGGCAAAACTGAGGCAAAACCCTTATTGAGAATTCTTTAAAAAAAAACAGTGTGATCTTTTCCAACTATATTCACTTCCTCTGCTGGAATGAAATATATCACACCTGCTGAATGGACCACCCAGCATTGTCCAGGTACCTTCCATGGAACACTAACTAGATCCTTCTGTGCAAAGGGATTGGACACACACGCACTAGGATGGCTATTATCAAAACAGCAAAATGACAAATGTGGGTGAAAATGTGGAGAAATTAGTACGTTGCTGGCTTCAATGTAAAGTGGTACAGTTGCTATGGAAAATGGTTTGGCAGTTCCTCAAAAGATTAAATATAGAATTGTCATAGGACAGAGCAAGTCCAGTCTTAGGTATATATGCAAAAGAATTGGAAGCAGGGTCTCGAATAGATGTCTGTAAACCAATGTTTCAAGATGGACACTTGAAACAACACAAGTGTACATCAACAGATGAGTGAATAAACAAAACATGTGATATACATATGATGGAATATTATTCAGCCATAAAAATTAATGAACTTCTAACACATGCTACAACACGGATGGGCTTGAAAACATTATGCTAAGTGGCATAAGCCAAACACAGAAGGACAAATATTGTGTGATTGCATTGATGTGAGGTATCTAGAATGGGCAAATTCATAGAGACAGCAAGTAGAACAGAGGTTGCCAGGACTGGCGGGGGAGAAGAATGAGGAGGTATCGTTTGATGGGCACAGAATTTCTGTTTGGGATGATGACAAAGTTCTGGGAATAGTAGTGATGGTAGTGCAACATTATGAGTGTGCTTCATGCCACTGAATTGTACATTTAAATGTAAGTATATCTTACCACAATAAAGTAAAAAATATAGTGCTAAAAAAATGAGTTTGGACTATACTGGATTAAACAAAGCTAAGTAAATTCCTTCCCTGCACAGCACCTCAAAACCTTTCATGGGTGAGTTATAATTGTCAGTCTTCAAGTGGGGAGGGATTTATATTTTTTAGATTACTTTTTTTTGCAGAGTAACTCCATACTCAAAGTTGATTGACAACTACTACTAGTTCATTTAAACTTGAAATAGAAGATGGTAAAACCAAATAAAAACACTGATCTTGAGCACTGTTTTAATTAACCAGTCCATGGTTCCATTTTATAACCATCTGACCTAGAAGGGATATTAAATATGGCAGTGGCCTGTGTGCTTCATGCAGCAGGTCAAAGTCAAGGAGAGGGCAGATGAGGAATTGAAGGAAATGACTGCTTCTTTCCCCCACCAATCTTTCCTGGCTCTGGAAAGGATACGTAGAAGGAAGGATGGTGTTTAATTTCTTCCTGACTGACCTCTTAATTTCATTAAACTGAATCAAATTACCCAGAACACAGAAAAGAACTTGATAAAAATATCCGATGGGATTTATTTTCTTTTCACTAGAGTATTGCCTCCAGAAGTCTGTGAGTATTTCTCTTGGGAATTTCAGATCTGTAGTATTTTTGGAATACTGCCGGTTCTCAGGACACCCACACATAGTACACTGTAGAGCTCCTGAAGCAGAGGCAGCTTAAACCTTGGTATTTCTGGATGCCAGGATTTAGCTCTTAAAAACAAGACTAAACAAAATACGTCCCCATAAATAAAAGCAATGCATACTCTGGAATAGAGTAACAGTAACACAAATAATCTGCAATCCTTCAACTCAGAGATAATCACTGTTACCATTTCAGTGTACAAGTGTGTGTGTGTGTGTGTGTGTGTGTGTGTGTGTGCACGTGGCAAGAAACGAGTCTCTCACTCCTGTCTTCCAAGCACATGTCAAACTCAATCCCTGGCATTGAGAAGGCATTCAATAAATAGAGCTAAATACTCTTGTGTGAATGATTATAAAATTACATGCATTAAAATATCTATCATATTCCTTTTGCATGAAATGTACAAAACAGTCAAATCTGTAGAATCAGAAGGTAAATTAGTGTACTGCCAGGGTCTGAATGTGGTGCAAAGTTAGGGTGGTGACTGGATATGTGGTTTCTTTGGTTTCATATAAAAATATTCTGGAATTAGATAGTGGTGACAGTTGCATGACCCTGTGAATATACTATGAACCACTGAAGTGTACATTTCAAATGGGTGAATTGTATGGAATATGAGTTCTCTCTCTTGAAAGATATTACAAAAAATTCATATCATAATAGAAATGACTTGTTGCTTTTCCACCGGTCCCGCAGTGTGGAAAGGCATCTGCTTAAAGAAAGCGAGAGGAGACCCAGGCAGGTTACAAGCACCAAAGTGCCTTGTGACACTCAGGTTCTGCTTTTATTACAGATCTGTGTAGTACATCACATGCCAAGCATTGTTAGTTAAGTTCTATTGAAGTGCCTATACTAAGGGCAGCGTGAAGAATACATTTGTTACTGAACAGCCCAACTCCCATAGTTAAATTTTAACCTTGGGAGCATTCTCCCGGAAGGTCACCGCAGTTTTCTGCTGTAACCTCGTACAGCCTTCAAGCTCTGCTCTTCCCAGCCAGCCAAGTTCCTAGGCTTTCCTCCCACAATGACTCGCATTTGTAATGAGTTTATACTTTCAAAGTATTCTCCTTTTGTTATATAATTTTAATCTCATTATAACCTTGTAAATTACACAGGCAAGTTTATGTAATTCTCCTTAGCAGTTGGTGAAACCGAGACCCATAGAGACAGACTCAGTAATTTTGCCAACATCATACAGCAAGTTAGAGGTAGAGCCAGATTTAGAAACTCGTTTCCATCCAGTGAAGCTCTATTGTCCAACATCACATTGAGTCATAATCAATACTCAACTGATCACTTTCATCTTTTATATGATATTGTAGTTAAATAATAACTCAGTTAGTGTCTGCTGTGTACTAGCCATTAGCCAAACCTCATGAAGTACAGAGCATTAACTTCATTTTCCTGGTTTTAAAAGTTAGCTCATGGGTCCGATGTTGCCCCACAGAGGACATTAGTGGAGACTAATGATTGTCACAAATGGGGGTAAGCGACTGGTATCTAATGGGTGAAGGCCAACACTCTGCAGTGCACAGGACAGCCCCCCACAACATAAAATATCCAGCCAAAATGTCAACAGTGCTGAGGGTGAGTAACCCTGCTTTAAGTAATAATGACATGATATGTGGGAAAACACTTTGCAAATCCAAACTACTATTTTATTGTTTAACAAGTCAGGGGTTTTTGTTCTGGACTTTTTCAAAATTGAAGTATAGTTGATATATACTATTCCATTGGTTTCAGGTATACAACATAGCAATTTGACAATTATTTACACTATTACATTCTCACTCTGAATTACTGACTATATATATTCCTTAGGCTGTACTTTCATCCCCATGACCGACTTGTATTATGATTGAGATTTTGTGTCTCTTTATCCCCTTCACCTGTTTCACCCACCCACCCAGCCCCTCCCCCATGGTAGCCAGCAGTCTCTTCTCAGTGTCTGTGAGTCTTTCTGTTTTGTTCATTTGTTTGGTTTTGGAATCCACATGTAAGTGAAATCATACGGTGTTTGTCTTTCTCTTCCAGGCTTATTTCACGGAGCATAATACCCTCTAGGTCCACCCAAGTAGATTTTTGAAGAATGACAGTTCTGGGGAATGTTAGCCAGTCAGAGGCCCTCACCTGATGTTTGTTGGATGAATCAGTGCATGTCAAAAATGCTTCAGTGAAGCAAAACTGAAGGAACAAAATAGCAGCAGACTCAGAGACTCCAAGAAGGGACTAGTGGTTACCAAAGGGGAGGGGTGTGGGAGGGCGGGTGGGGAGGAAGAGAGAAGGGGACTGAGGGGTATTATGTTTAGTACACATGGTGTGGAGGGTCACAGGGAGAACAGTGTAGCACAGAGAAGGCACATAGTGAATCTGTGGCATCTTACTACATTAATGGACAGGGACTGCACTGGGGTATGGGTGGGGACTTGATAATATGAGTAAATGTAGTAACCACATTGTTTTTTCATGTGAAACCTTCGTAAGAGTGCATATCAATAATACCTTAAAAAATTTTTTTAAAAAAGCTTCAGTGAGTATGATGCTAAATAAATCAGTCAGTCACAAAAACACAAGTACTGCATGGTTTCACTTATGTGAAGGATCTGAAGTAAAATTTGTAGAAACAAAAAGAAGAATGTGGTTACCAAGAGGCAGGGGAGTACAGAGTTTCAGTTACGTAAGATGGAGAAAGTTCTAGAGCTCTGCTGCACAATATGCGTGAAAGATGGTTAAGATGGTAAATTTTATGGTATTTGTTTTTCTATCACAATAAAAACATACTTGAGCAAATCTTCAATGTCATTGTGGAGACATTGAGGAAGTGCTTGAAAATAAGCTGATGTATTGGGTGAACTCTTGTTTCTATGAGAAGTAAACTATTGATCTGTTTACAGAAGATAATGAAGGATTTAGAGGACATTCATAAATATAAATGTTAGTAGAATCAGGTGCCCTTATTTTGCATATACCCATTGGCTTTAGGCACAAAGTTTCCGAAGTCATTTGTACTTTGCATGTATTTATCTAATTCTGATAAGACCAGCCCAAATGAGCATTATCACAGTGTCCTTCAAAGTGCAAATATTTTACCAGTCTCTTTTTTTTAAATTAAGGTATCATTGATATATAACCTTATGAAGGTTTCACATGAGCAACATTGTGGTTTCAACATTCACCCAAATTATCAAGCCCCCCACACACCCCATTGCAGTCACTGTCCATCAGTGTAGTAAGATGCTTTAGAGCCACTACTTGTCTTCTCTGTGCTATACTGCCTTCCCCGTGACCTACCTATATCGTGATTGCTAATTATAATACCCCTCCCTCCCCTCCCTCCTCACACACCCTCCCCTTTGGTAACCACTAGTCCCTTCTTGGAGTCTGTGAGTCTGCTGCTGTTTTGTTCCTTCAGTTTTGCTTTGTTGTTATACTTCACAAATGAGGGAAATCATTCAGTACTTGTCTTTCTCCGCCTTTACCAGCCTCTTTTAAAAGCACAAATATTATCTCTAGCTTATGTTTTGAGAGTAGACACTGAATGTAAAAACAAATCTCATGAAGTTAGGACAGTCTCATCCCTTGTTTAATTTCTCCTTTGGTTGAATAGTGAGTTGGGCTAAAGATACACTTGTAAAGTTCTGTGTTCTGAAGTCTCCACTGGGAAAAGGAAGGAAAGATTTTTGGAAGCATCTTATTGTATCAGGCCAGCAGTGAACAACTGCTGCTTCCCAGTCTGGTGCGCCATCACTGTGTGACTTCAGGCTACTTGCTTTCCTTCTCTGGATGGCGTTCTGCTTTCCACTGTGAAATGACAGCGAGTTCTGGCGGTTCTCCTATGTAGCCATTTAAGGTTTCTGGAAAAAAAAATATATACTGAGAGTTAAAAATTTGACAGTCAAATTACATGAAAAGGATTAAAATGAAACTACTTGATTTTGATGTGAGTGTACCTGTGACATTGGGGAAAATTTGATTTTTAAGACATCTCTAATTCTGAAGATGAATAATGTGAGTGATGGTGCATTACCCATATCTTACTTCCTTCATCATCTCTCCTGGCTGCCCTCCCTTCCAGCACTTTCCAAAGGATCCCCAAAACACCCTGTGCTCCTTGCTTGTTTTTCTTCCTTCTCACCTAATCTGACTCTTGTCCCATTTTTTCAGACATTTTGTTGACTGTCCTTGGTTACTAATGGCTCAGTGAGATACAGAGAAGTCAGTGCTTTGTCAACCTTCTTATCCAACTCAAACAACTGGCCTCGTATGAGACCTCTTCAGTGTCACTGTGGAAAGCTTGGCTGGCTGGTGGGGTAGAAACCTTGAGAGAGACAGGTCTTTTGGTGCCCCTCAAATGCCCCCTTGAACTCCTCCTTATGTCTTCAAACATGCATTCTTCCCTTCAAGTTGCTCCTGGTCTAGTGGGAAATAAAATGCTGTAATGGCATGAAACGTCCCCCCACCTTTCAACCAGAGATTCACAACCCCCAAAAGGCAAGGGGAGACATGTCAAGCTCTGCCGCATAGGGTAGCCATGCTGCACCATTGTATCTGCTCAGATTGTCCCACAGTGGACTCAGGTCGAGAGCAGGAATGAATTCCAATTTGCTGGCAGTGCAGGTAGACTCTAAAAGGGACTATATGTGGAGTACAATAATAGCTAGCATTTGGGAGTATTTTTGTGTGTCAGAGTCTGTTCAAAATGCATCCCACTAACTGACTCATATTAATTTGCAAAACAACATATTGCTATTATTGTTCTTTAATAGCCAATACAACTTGAACACAAAGGTAAAGCAACTGGCCCGAGGTCACATGGCTAGAAAGCAGCAACACCAGGTTCCAAAACCACATAATCTCTCTTTAAAGCCCATGCCCTGCTACCAAATATGAATGTCATTCTACCATTCAGGAGGAAATCTAGAAAACATATGGTTGGCAGAGGCAGCAGTAATTAAAGGGAGGGATCAGCAAATCTTTTCTGTCAAGGGCTAGATAGTAAGTACACCAGGCTTTTGCGGCCAGATGGTTTCTGTTGCAACTAGCCCCTCTGCTGTGGCGTGTGAAAGCAGCCGTATGCGAGCGGTGACAGATGAAGTGTGGCTCTGGTCCAGTAAAACTGTATTTATGGACACTGGAATTTCATATAATTTTCATTGTGTCACAACATTTTTCTTGTCTTTGGATTTGATTTCAATCCTTTAAAAATGTAAAACCATTCTTGGCTCAGAAACTGTACAAAATTATGTGATGGGCCAGATTGGGCTGCCCCGCCCACTGCCCCCTCCACCATTGTTTTGCTGACCCCTGGTATTGAGGGAAGAGCAGTGAGTGGATTTAACTCAATGACGAGTGTCTTCTACAAAGTAGGTGCTGAAAATACAGTCACCAGTACACAGAAATAGTCCTCCACGGACGAGCGGCGGGGCGACCAGCAAGCAATTAGAGGGGTACAAGGTCCTATTAGAGCAGATGGAAGGGTTCCTAACCCAGACTTGGGAGGGCAGAGAAGAGACACCAGGAAAGCAGTGCCATATGGAGGCTGATGGATTGGAGGAGCTCAGCAAGAAAGGGTGGGGGGAGAACATTCCAGATGAAGGCCCATGGAGGCAGAGAGTTAGGTTTGAGAGCCAATGTTACCATCAACTCATTGTTGGCTACTGGGCAAGTCAGCGTAGATGTGGGCTCCCGTTTCCTCCTGTGCAAAATGGGTACAGGGTTAGTGCTTTTACTTCCCAGGTGTCATTGAGAAAACAAGTAAGAGCATGATGGACTATAGCTCTAACTCATTTCATGGTCTCCATTTGCGGATTGAGTGAGTCTGAATAATCTGCAAGATTCCTTCCAGCCAGAAGTTCTGTGAATAGCAGTTCTAGGAATAGAACTTCCAGAAGGTCTATGAATTCTTGAGTTTTATTTTTAGGTAAAGAAAAACACAGCCGTTGAGCAATTCCGGGTGCTGTTGATATGAAGACTCATGGTTGATCTCCTGTCTCTTAAGTGAATGGCAATATTTCTCTGTTTGCTCAAAATAAGAAGTAGGAATGGATTCCCCAAGAGTCTGGGGACGGACCTGAAGACCGGCTTCAGCTATGGTATGAAGTCCAGCAAGTGACAGATAAAGAAGAGATAGTAAGAAAAATGGAGCAGAAGTTGTTTGGGATTGTTGTAGGGCTTGTGGCCATTTCTTATAACCCTTTTGTTCCTGTACACCAAGAACTGAATCCCGCAAAAATACCTGTGGGTGGGAAACTCAATCTGCAGTCTTTGCAGATGTCTGTAACATGATTGTGACAGGCAAGAAAATCTTCTTGGATAAAAATATGCCAACGACCCTGTAGGGGAGGGAAAATATCCTTTCTTCCCTTTTAGGTTCTGTGGCAGGTTTAGTAATTAAATGGACATAACAGATTAACGGGGGGAAACAAATTTAATTTCATATGGATCGGAGTTCCTAGAAACATGAGACTCAAGAGTAACCCAAACAGCCAGATTTTCCACCTTTCAAACAAAGAAACAAAACAGTTGCAAAGAATTGACAGGACAGAGAAGTTTGCGCTTGGCTACGTATATTAGGGAAGAAGTAGCACATACAGCCGTCTCAGCCTTAAATTCTAAATCTCTGGTGGTAAGATTCTCTCTGTCGCCTGGTAGAGGGATGGGGCCTTTCACATGAGGAATTTATTTCCTGCTTTCGGGGAGACGAAGGAGATTCAGTGCTCTTGCACTGGCTGTTTCTTAAGTAACTTTAATTCAAAATAATCAACCTGCCCAAGTGGCATATATTGGGGCAACCTGCCAAGAAGCCCATTAACACCACCAAGAAACATGACTTGCCAACAGACTTGATCCAAAATCACTCCATAGTAAAACCTCTGTCTAAAGACGAGGCTGAGTTCCTTTTGGCATATGTCACAGCCATCCGCAAAGACCTGCTGCATTTGAAAGACCCTTTAGGTATTTACACGCCTCAGAATGTCTGCAGGGCTGATGTAGATAAAAAGCCATCTCTGCTTTCAAAGACGCAGTAGGAAGGTTGTGAAGCTGCTTCACAAATGCCTTTCTGCTCCCAAGAGGAAGGCTGTGGTCTATGCAGGGATTTCCAGGCTCCAGGCTCACCTTACCTGCCCTGCCTGGAAGACCTTGTAGCTTCTGAAGTTCTGTGGAAGGACACCCTCAACATCTGTGGGCAAGATTTCTCCCTGAAAACCAACACAGCGATGGGTCAGTATCTGAAAGGATTTAAAGGGAAAAATATAACTCTAATTATATAATTTTATTTCCTGCTAATTTCACTTAATAAATGAGAATAATTTCCTTATCATCTTGAAACTATGAAATAACTACATTGTTTTTTATAGTATGGCTGTCCCATAATTTGCTTACCAATTCCTCAGTTGTTGAGCATTCATTTCTAGTTTTCTACTCTGCACAATGCTACTGAATCTATGCTGGCTTACATGGAATAGAAGTAACATTTCACATAAAACTTTGTCACATTTAATGTTATTGCCTCTGGAATGAAAAACATAACAAATTGAAAGATAGGAACATTTTAAGTTCTTGCTAGCTATTGTGAAATTGAGTAGAGAAGGAAAATTCACCTTTACCCTCTTAGATTCTTCAGCTAGAGCCCTGGAAATTTAACTGTCAAAGACAGATAACCAAGAGAATAACAGACAGAGTTTATTAACACAGGCAACACACATACAGTGGGAGAAACTCAGTGATGAGTAACTCAAAGGGAAGGTGGAAACAGGTTGGGCAAGGGGGGCTTTCCCAACATCTTAACAAAGAACAGTGTGTTTGTAGAGAAGTGACAAGACAAAGGGAAAGGAGTTTAGACTTTTAAGGGTGACAAATTCTGGTAAGATATATGAAGGAAACCAATCGAAAACAAGGGCTAGTTAGTAAGGTGTGTTGTGTAAATTTCTCTAGTGCCCTCTTCATAAGGGTCTAGAGTCTTCTCAGGTGACTAAGAATTGTCCTATCACTTTTCGCTCTTTTGGCCAAGATCAGTGTCAAGAATCCTCCTGCCTTTCCTGGTACAGAACAGCATTGCAAGGAGTTTTCCTGTATTTGCTTCTTATCAAGTGCCATCAGCTCAAAACAACCCTTCTCTCAGGCAACATATGTTGAGTAGCACTGAAGTCCTTCATTTGCTTTCCAAAATACCGTCTAGTTTTCAACCAGCCTACAGCCACATGAAATAAGAGGGGGCTTATTTCATCACACCTCTGCTGACAGCGGATTTTCTATTTCTTTTGAAAAGCTACTTGAATTAAAGAGAAAAAGAGCTGCATTCTTGTTTTTATTTGCAATTCATTGAAGTTGAATTTTTTAAAATGGATATTTGCCATTTTTATTTGGGTTGCCAGTTTTCTCTGTGGTGGGCTTGGAATTTAAATGTTCTATTATTAATTATGGAGAACAGCAGGTTGGGTCGGTCAGGAGAGCAAAGGATAAGTGTATTTAGAGAAAAGAAGCAAGCCCATCAGGATCAGGGAAGGACTGAGGTGATCTGAATAGGCACAATCCATTAAGGGGGACAGTGAAACAGTTAGATAATTGACAAAGAAAAATAATTAGGTAACTGACAAGGAATGGAGGATCAGCTTTGCTGAGATGATTTGGCTTGACCGACTCTTTCAAAATGGGAGGACCTATTCATTAATCTTCAGAATAGCTGCTGCTTCTCCCTATTTCCATCTTCAAACTCTAGAAGGGTTTGCAAAACACTGACGTATATACAAATATAGATACTTGATGATTTTATTCCTTTGTTGAAAAAAGATGTAGACTCATACAAGACATTTTACTTACCTCTCTGGCAAAATTCCAATGGACTGGTATCTCTATTTTTTATACTTTTGCAAATAGTACAGAATGCCAGGCCATGAAGAAATTGACGTTGAATGGTAGATCTGGGCCTAACACATGCAGTCCGACAGCATGAGATGAGGGAAAAGAGAGCCAGTAAGGGCAATTACAATTTTTCTTTTTCAATTAGAAAAATATTTCATGAAGTCATTCATTTTAGAAAATAGGGAAAAATGGGGAAAAGTACATAGAAGACAGTTTCCCTTAATCCCAACACTCCAAAGAAAACTTAAAACATTTGGGTTTCTTTTAGCCTTTTCAGGAAGAAGTCATTTTAAGAACTGTTGACTTGCAATTTCTTTGGCTTTTCTTGACCTTACTGCAAATTTTGTTGTTAAAACACCACTGTATTTTCTAAGTTGCTTCTAACCATTTATAGGAAGAGAGGAACCTGGATGGGTACATAATAGCACTTAGCTTGTTCCTTGAAATGTGAATCATAAATCATCCCTGGAAGAGGGTGAAGCATACACAGGCTTTCTTATTTGCTTGATCTAAGTGGAATCTGAGGTTCAGAGAGAAGAGGTGATTTGCTCAAGCTGACTTGCATTATGGAGGCTCCAAGATGGCCTCTTAATTCCCAGCCCATTTCCTACTAAATCTGTTAGGCAGGAAAATAGATATGAGTGGGGTGGAAATGAGACAGGGACCCTGGGTGTAGTCCGAGTAGGGTGAGGGCCTCCGGGAAAAGCAGGGCGGAATATTTACAGTCAGAGCAATGTAACAATGGGCAAAGAAGTCCCTATTGAAACTCTGTGCTAAGCATTATGCAAAGTCAAGGTCATACTAATTCTCTAGGGAAAGATACCAGACTAAGAATATAGACATCTTCAGTGAGATCAGTTAAAGGTCAAAGGCCAGGAGCAACTTGCCCTGGAATGTTTGAGTATTCCTCAAGGGTATCAGCATAACCCGCGACTTCACTGTAAACAGCCCTAGCAAACAGACAACAACCCGGCCCACCTTGAGGGCAGGGCAGGTGGTACAAGTCCACAGCCTTAAGTTTTTTATCATGTTCTCAAAAAATCCTCAACTGCCTATAAAACCCCCCAGACAACACACCACTATGGGTTCTCTTGTCCCCTCCTGGCATGAGCCAGGAGCTCTTTCCTCCCACTTTCTCTCTAAATAAAAGCCTGTACCTTGTTCTCCTACCTTGAATGTTTGTGAAGCTCATTCTTCGGCTTTGTGAACAAGAACCCCGGCATCAGAAAGAGAGTAAGGCCAGGAAAGCCCACTGAAAACACCCAGAGTTTTAATCAGTTAAAACTCAAAAGCCAGGAGCAGCTTGGCCTGGAAGGTTTGAATATTCCCCAGATAAAGGAAGATACCTCAGAATAGCGCATGTCTTTATTGTGTTAATCATGCAGGCCCAGCTTATTTTTTAACTTTACCTAAATATTGTTTATTTTTTCTCCTTCAGCTCTAATTAAGTAGTTTGCAACCTAGGCAACTAATTTAGCAAGCAGACTCAACCATAAACAACATGGTAAAAGGCAGGAAGGATTCCATCTTAAAAATAAGATTGCATTTTAATACCCGGGAAGAATTCTAATTCAAAGACCACTTACCAAGTCTGCACCCCCAGTCCTTAGTCACATTCCTGAAGAATTCTTAAAAGGGGGAACCCCCAACCTTTCAGAGCGCTCCTCTCTCTAAGGTTGCCCGCACTTTCTAAGTGTGTAACCTTTTAATCTTAAACTTCCTCTCTCCAACCTTTCAGGGCACCTCTCTTGCCTGAGGTGGCCTATACTTTTTCTCTCTTTAAGTGACTTTAAATAAAACTTTTACTCTGCTTCACTACTGTGTCTCTGCCCTTCAATTCTTTGTTGCAGTGGGGACAAGGACTGAGGGAAATACACAACGCTCCCCCAACACATCCTGTTTCCACCCTGTGATTTCCCTTCCTGGGTGGGCAGGCAGTTGTGAAGAACACAGATCTGAATCTATTAAACGTCCCTCCTGATCTGAGGCTCTAGGATTTCCCATCTGGAACCAAATTTAAGGGTGAACCTTAAGCACAAAGGGTCTGTGAAGGGAATCCAAAGGTTCCTTCTCTGGGAAAAGCAGCCTCTGAATGGGTGAACTGGAGGGTAGTCTCGGGAAAGTACCTGGGAATGATTACCTTGAGTCCTGCAGGAGTGTCCTAGAGGGACATCCAGTGCATCCGGGGCAGTTAGTTCCCTGTGCAACTCCTTGTAACCATGCTGGAGGGTAAGCTGATATTCTGCAGCACCTGGATGGGAGTAACCTGAGATATTAAGACTCCAGGCACAAATCCTTCTAAGGTTCCCTGTCTCTGAGACTCCAAAGGCCAGGCCTTTGGTTGGAGGGTGGGGAAGGGGGGACTAAAGGCAAACAGAACTTTACACTTCCACATTCCTGCTAGTATTCTACTTATAAGCACTTACCCTGCCTTTACCTTCAAGAGTATTTGCAGAAGGACTCTTCTGGGCAACTTTATCATCCTGGGAACGGAGAGAGGTAGGTAGGTAGATAGGTAGAGGCCGGCTTGCTGGAAAACTACCGGAGGGAGGCGATGAGAGAGAGAACAGTGTTCCGGCCACAGCAACCAGCCTTCAATCCCCGACAGCAGTTTAAGACCCAGAGGGCTTGTGCTCATTTGGGCTGCATTTATGTTTTATATTTCCAGGACCTAGCACAGCACTTGGCATAAAGTAAGGACACAAAAGTTTGTTAATAAGTGAATGAATCATTTGATCACAGTGCATGAGATTTCTATTTTTAAAGGTTTTTCAAAGAACAGAGCACATTAGTATGCTGTTTCATTCTGTGCTGCACTTACTGAGGGCTATGATTTTTCATTTGTCTTGTTTGTTAAATCATTAGCATCCATATAAATTTCAGTGCAGCTTTTACTTTTTTTTTTTTATTAAGGGACAATGTTCATTTCTAGCTTAATGGTGTACATTAAGTTCCCTGCAGGCAAGGGCAAAATGCTTCTAGAATTTAATAAAGTACTTGGCACTGTCTGGTGTTTAAAATGCCACTTTAATTAGTCACCCCCTGCAACAGTTCCGTGAGGTATGAACTTCATTTGATAATAGGCAAAACTGAAAATGAAGTCCTGGACTGGCTAGAAAGGTAATTGGGGTAATTTGCAAACAGCTTGTACAAAAATATATTCCAGAATTAGATACTAAGTAAATTCAGGGTTTGTCAAACACAAAGCTACTTCTTTCTTTTCCTTATTTTCCTCAGTGTGGGCCTTTGACAGTCATCTCTGGGAGAGAAGTCTTTCCCTGTCCTGTGGTGATTAGGTATGAATGGGTTTCTTGTCGGCTGAGGACTTAAAGAAGAACCAGGGACACTGCGATTCCTGGGCCTGGGCACACTACAGATGAGGGGGTCGGATTCTTTGCCCTCTGTCCTGACTGAACAGCACTTGCAGCCAGAAGAAGGGCAGCTGCATTCTTTCAGCACATGACTCTCAGTGATTTGGTCCCCCTTGTCGTGGGAACACTGGCTGCAGCAGTGACCTGAAGTTCCTATAACTCAGATCAAAGACTCCGAGGAGTGGAGCAGAGGAAGGAAAGAGCGGATATCTAGAAACATGAAAAGGCCAACCTGGTCCTGGGATTGGGCCACTGTCCTACTCCCCTCGCCATGACACCCAACCTCTAAAATGCAGCCAAAACTCAACGCTGAGGGCTTTCTGTGCAGAGAGAGGTTAGACTGTTAAACCGCAGAGGTCCCCGGGCTCAGCTTCCTCCTTTAGCTTATGGCTCAAAAAGTCAAGGGTTGCCAGGTATCTTCTGTGCAGATGCAGCTGAAAAGTGCCTTCCAGGCTCAGATTCTAATATTGAGGTGCTGTTCATCCTTCAGCTGTTTGCCTCAGCTTTGCATTGCCCCAATGATAGTTACTTGACTGCTCAAAAGAACCACCTTTTTCATACATTTTCCTGCCTTCCTGTTTCCAGATACTCTGTGTTAAATTATCACACCCCTCCCCATTTTCTCGCTGCCTGCTTTTCTTCCCCATGGCTTCCTCATGATCTGAAATTAGCTCTGACGTCCCTGGCCAGCCCTGAGCAGGGTGCTTTATGTGTGTTACTTCTGGAATCCTCCCAGCTCCACCAGGAGATTGGTGTTGTCTTGATTTTGGAATAGAAAACCCAAGACTCGGAGGTGTGGGGCTGGGAAGAAAGCCTCTGGTGGGGGCGGGAGCACCCGCAGGGGTTGTTTTCTCAAATCTACCCAAGAGAAAGCTGTGAGGTTGAGATCAGGTATCTGATTCAGGGGCTCCAGGCTGTCAGCAGTGGCCTTGGTCCAACTGGAGACTCTCTGATAAACAATCCAGGGCTCTTCCTGCCATACCTCTCGGCTTTTTCATGCCCTGTTGCTTCAGACTACTTCTGGTGGTTATGAAAAAATATTGATGAGGATAAAACAGGGTACCAAATTTAACAACAGTATATATATATAAATAAGTGGAGAAAGAAAGAAGAGGGAGAGAGGACAGAGTCCGGACAGAGACACAGCAGAGACTGAGAAAGCACAAAGGTCAAGTGCACTCAAAACCAATTTAATCCAAGCTGCTCTCTCCGTGCACCCTCACCGGGCTTTCGTAGACTCTGGTAAAATTTCCATTTGGCTTTCCTGGTTTCTAACTTGGGCACAGAGGTGACATCACGATGAAATGAATACGTGAAAGGCGCTCAGGGCCTCATATGTCCCCAGAATGTTAGATGAGGATGACGGGAGGCATATCTGCATCTGTAGGGAAATGAAGTGTTTTTTTTCTGTTCCTTTTCCACAGTCAGTTGTTAAGATTAAACTCTATGTGCATTTTTCTTAATGGAATAAAAATGAGTTTATGTCCTGGAGTGAGAATTCATGAGAATACATGTTACATAGAAATAAGCAAGTGAAGTTTGAACTCTGGAACATACATATACACCTGCCATTTACTGAGTGACCAAGCCACAAGTCTGTTTCTTTAGAACCCAATTCTACCTGATTAGTGCCTCATCCTAGAATTTGGGCTATTAATTTTGATCTAATGTTCAAGCTGGGATGGAGAATCACACTGCTGGTTTGGGTCACTCATTACCAACTTCTATTATTTTGCACAAATGCACGAGCATAGAGCCCTGAATTTACTAGAATGATTACTGGTATGTTGTGTAAGGCCCTCAGCAGGGCCAGGAGGGTCAGGAAAACCAGTTATTTCCTATGTGAGCCATGTGACCACCAGGACAGTAAGCATCAGATACACTGGATTGATGGAAAAAAAATAAGATTGACAGTAATTCTCTAAAAGCATCTAGCATTGTCAAAGATACAATTTTAAATAATTTTTAATGTTTCCAGAGCTCAAAATCAACAGGGCCTCATAGCATTTTGGGTGAGGTACTGTTAGGGGAGAAAAATGTTCCTTACCCTTCAAGGTTCTTCCAGCTGGTCTAAAAATTAAACTGACATGAGATAGATTAACAGGAGGTAAAAAAAAAAACACAACAGCTTAATTACATGTGTGCGGAGGCCCAGTAATAAAACTGAGACCTAAAGAAATGGCCAAGGCAGCTTTGATATTTTTTAGACAAGGAAACATAAATCTGTAAGGAATTGACAGGACAAAGAAAATTTATGTTTCGGGAGCTTCAATTAGTAAGGAATTCTAAACAGGATTTGGGCAGGGGTAGCAAATGAGTAAAGCTAAGAAGGTTTGTTTATGCAGCCCTCTCAGCTCTGAATTCCCTGTCTCTTGTGATAAGGGTGTCTGTACTTTTACCTCCTGGTTCAGGGAGGGTACCTTTCACATTCCTGCTTTCTGGAGACAAAGGAGGTCAGAGTGTTCTTGCACTGGTTTGTTTCTAAAGTAAGTTTAATTCAAAATAATCAATATGCCAAAGTGGCATATATTACGGCAGCCTGCCCTTGGCCCTCCCCAGTACAGTTAAGGACTCCACTGCAGCAAAGCACTAAATTGTGAATGTTCTCTGCCCTGCAGCTGTAAATTCAGGGAGCCTGTTACGTCAGAGAAGAGCAGGCAAATGATTAGAGATGCTTTTACTCATGAAATGTCTGCAGGGATGGAACCAAGCCAAGAATGAGGTGATAGCCAAAATAAACAAAGGAAGAGGTGATGGAATTTTCTGGATATACTTGGAGAAAAAGCTGTAAAAATGATTTGACTTGCCTAAACAAGCATATTTAGGTACTGATGCCTTCATTTAATCATCCCTAGTCCATTTACTTTGTCATGGACAGTGGCTACCTAGAGGGATATTAAAAATAAAATAAAACATTAGAGAAATCTTAGTCATCATTTCAGAAATGATTGCTCTTGTATGACTACTGTAGTGAAGACATGATTTGTCTGAAAGAATTCTAGGTAGACACATGAAAGACAGTTATGTAAAGAGGTCCTTGGATTCATTGAATTCTGTTTTTTTTTGGGGGGGTCATATAGACAAGACCGTATGCATCTGAATCACACTGTACTATCTGATTCTTAAAACAAGGGAGGACTGACTCACCTAGATCTGGAGAATTTCCCTGGGTCCTTTAATTTCATCATTTCCTGTGCTCCTGAAGCTTGCAAAACAGAGTTGGCAACCATCTCATTAATGCATTCACTTTCAGCTGCGGTGGGGAAACATAACAAACAGCAGCTACAGTCGTATATCCTGAAGTAATGACGGTGAAGGTGATGCACAGTGAAGCCTGAGGAGCACAACTGGAAACTGTTATGCTGTGATATGTGCAAAATCCAAGGTGCAAACTTGCATCTCCCCTGTGTTCTTGGTAAATATCAGAACGTGTATGTCTGTGGGTAAGAGGTACATGAGAGAACAGGACAAGATAATACTGTGTTTGCAAGCTATCTGTAGTATGTTGTCTTTATAATTAAGATGGATTGGAAAAAACAGATACATCCACAGATACACAGTTCACAAATCATTAATATTTGAAATTGCACACTAACATGGTCAGAGAAACAGGAAATGAAAATGAAAGCACTCGATCAATAAATATTTGATTGCCTGTTATGTGCAGAGGCTGGTGGGAGGTAGAATTGGAGGAGGCAATAGTGAGCTCTGTGCTCATGTGCCCCTTCTAGGTGCATGCAAGGTGCACTTTCATGTCCTTGTGTAGCTATCTACCCAAGGAAACAAAACTGATCAGTGCTATTCTAGATGTATAATCTGACTGGCGTGTCTCACACAGGAAGGCGGCAGGAGGAACAGGGAGAGTTCACAGGAGGTGGTGACTGTGTCATTTTCTTGAGGGGTGAGTTTGGGGGTGAGAAGCTTTTAATTGCCTTTCCTCCCCAGTCCCATTCATTTCTGGGCATGGCAATGAACTTTTTTTTTTTTAATTATAGTATCATTGGTATATAATCTTATGATGGTTTCACATATACAGCACTGTGGTTTCAACATTCACCTGTATTATCAAGTCCTCATCCCCTCCAGCGCGGTCACTGTCATCAACGTAGCAAGATGGTGCAGAATCATTAACTGTAGGCAATGAACTCCTTATATATGTTATCCCATTTTGTTCTCATGATTGACCTATGAAGGTGGTAAAAATTATTCTCATGTTTTACAAATAGGGAAACTCCTTTGAAAGGGTTTATAAGTCTGAATCTGAAGAGCCTCTTTCCTTAAGTTCAGGAATCCCAAACTGAGATGCTCCCCTCTCCTCTGCAGGCATGGGGGGCTGCTCTTTCTGGGTCCACTTTGGGCTAGGGTGAAACTGACTTGACATTCACTAACTTCTGCTTCCCCCTCTACACAATTTTGGGGTGACCATGGCTTTTTTCTTTTTTACATTGCTGTTGTTGTTTTAATTAGCCTTTATTCATCATTATCCCCCTCACTTTGTGCTGTTCGTTAGATGGTGAGGTAAGCCTGCTAATGTGCCTTATTAAGGGCCTGTCCTAGCAGCAGAGAAAATTAAGTCCTGTAAAGAATTTGGTTCAACAGCCAGTTATATGTCATGCTTTATACCACACTCAGCTAGTGGCGGGGGGAGGGGCCGAGGTGTGTGTGTGTGTGTGTGTGTGTGTGTGTGTGTGTGTGTGTGTGTAAAAAGACAGGGTTAAGTGATTAATTTTTAAGCACTAAATATTTATTGACCAAATAACTCTCCAGGCGGTGTTCCCATGCTTAGAACCCAGGTTTTTCACTTGGCAGGGCTGTTTAAGCAAACAAATTCAGACGGTTGAGCGCAATGATTAACAGGAAGTTGGGGAGCTGACACAGTTGCCAACCTTTGGCCTGGAGAAGAGATTGGAGTGGAAGTTTTAGAGCAATGACTTGCAGAACGGTCAGCTCCGACCTTGGTGATTTCACTGTGGAGACGGGGGATGGACACGATGGCGTCAGAACCTCCCTGAGGCATCTTGCTTTTGTATCATAACAGGTTGCTGTGGAGCAGGAGACCGAGCAGGGTGAATCCAAAGGAACTTCCTCAGAGATGTGTCAAAGACACGCGGAAAGGCAACGCAGAGGTCAGTGAGAAGGAAAGGAGGAAGGAAGAGGCCGACAACGGTCACCAGGAGGGGCACACAGGAGTCGATCCAAATTGCCTCCAGCAAGAGTATAATTTAAGGATTCTGGAGAAGATGTAAGTTAAATATATCTATACTCTGATCAGATCTTAAGAGACATTGTCCTCATTTCCTGGTCTTGAATGATGATGGGCTCCTGGAAACACTGTCTTTTTAGTGTGTCTCTCATTGCCGCCCTGATTTTTGTGTTTGTTTACAATACCAAGTTGTGGGAGAATAAAGATTTTCTGAGGGCACCTCTGTCCAACGCTTCACTGTTAGCAGAAGCCTGTCATCAGATTTTTAAGGGGAAGGCGTTTTACCCCACAGACAATGCATTGAAAACTTCCTTCAATGACTCTGCCTGTTACGAGTATGCAACTCAGAGTCACTATATAACAGAAACGCTCTCTGAAGAAGAGGCTGGGTTCCCCTTGGCTTACACAGTGACCATCCACAAAGACTTCAGCACATTTGAGAGACTCTTCAGGGCAATTTACATGCCCCAGAACCTCTACTGTGTTCATGTGGATGAAAAGGCGACAGTCGAATTTAAAGATGCAGTGGAGCGATTACTGAGCTGCTTCCCAAATGCGTTCCTGGCTTCCAGGATGGAGCCGGTTGTCTATGGTGGGATTTCCAGGCTCCAGGCTGACCTGAACTGCCTCAGAGATCTCGCAGCCTCGGAGGTTCCGTGGAAGTACGCCCTCAACACCTGTGGGCAAGATTTCCCCCTGAAAACCAACAAGGAAATAGTGCAGTATCTGAAAGGATTCAAGGGGAAAAACATCACCCCGGGGGTGCTGCCTCCCCACCATGCTATTGGAAGGACTAAATACGTCCACCGAGAACTAGTTAGCCAAAAAAATTCCTACGTGCTTAAAACCACAAAATTAAAAACTCCACCTCCTCACAACATGACCATTTACTTTGGCACCGCATATGTGGCCCTCACGAGAGAATTTGCAAACTTTGTCCTCCAAAACCAGCATGCCCTGGACTTACTTTCCTGGTCCAAGGACACCTACAGTCCTGATGAACATTTCTGGGTGACACTCAATCGGATTCCTGGTATGTATGTCTGTTAACTTTTGTTTTTATGAATAAACACTGCATTGTCAGGAATGAATAAAGCTGCTTAAAAAGTAGTAAAAAAATTTAACATTTTAAAGGTCTTTACAGTTTCAAATGTCAATTAAAGAAATCTTTGTAGCTGCTTTTGCTCAGAGTGGGTGATAAAATTCATGGCCCTTTTGCAGATGGGGACAGGGAGTTATAGGGATTGGCAATGCAGAGTTAGAGCCAGGCTATCTGACTGGAGTTCGTTGATATGCCCCTCGCCTTCCGAGGCCCACAGACCCACTTCTGACAGGTGCTGCAGCTCTGAGGCAGGGCAAGACTGGGGGAACGCTGGCTGTGCAAAGGAGTGAAGAAATCCAATTCTCCTTTAAGTAGGACAGCATTGACAGTTAATATATTTTATTCTTTAAATTTGAATGGCAATTTGAACATTTCAATAAAACTTTTTCCCATGTTGAAACTCCCATAGCTAAATTCACATCCTTTCAAAATGGAGCGGTGTACAACTTTAAATGTTGTCATTAGCAAGTTCTTCCCTGGAATTGAATCGGAAATGCAGAGCACTGTAAAGATTTCTACATCAATGCCTTCATTTTATAGACAGAGAAACATCAATATGGTGACAAGATGTGTTCAAATTGCCCAGCTAGTACGTGAATGTGCCCAGCTATAAACCAGCTCTCCTATGCCTGATGTTCTTTTTCAAGTTGATTTACACTTAAGTCTTAGTTGCTACTAAATTAACTCCACCTTTCCTCTGGTCCAAGTTCCGAATGATTTGAGTGGCCTCACGGTGTTTATAGAGAACCAGTTCAGTTCTGCTAGTTCAAATCAAAATAGAAAATCAGATTCACAGTTCAAGGGAAAAGGAACTTGAGTTGATATGAGAATCAGGTTCATGGTTTGTTGAAATTAGTGGATCAACCCTGGGTACATTCTATAATCACCTGGAGCTTTAAAAAATAGATCAAGGCCAGGCTCATTTCCCAGATGGTCTGACTTTCTGGGTGGGCCTAACCTTGGGGATTTGTTCCGTCTGCAGGTGGTTCTCAGAGGCAGCCAGGCAGCGCACATGTTTGTTTGAGATGACACAAAGTTTCATAGAGTTAGAATGATTTTTTTTTCAACTACTCAAAAACAACCTCTTCATGTATTTATTTATTTTTAACATGATACTAGTTGTATATGAGCCAATATTTTAATATATTGCAAAATGATCACCACAATAAATCTAGTTAACATCTATCACCACACTTTTTTTCTTGAAGTGAGAACTTGTAAGATCCACTCTCCGCAATTTTCAAATACATAATATAGCATTATTAACTAGAGTCGCCATGCTGTACATTAGGTTCCAAGAACATATTTATCCTAAAGCTGGAAGTTTGTACCTGTTGACTGACTTTACCCATTTCTGCCACATCCCCTACACCTCCTGCCCCTCCCTCCAACCCCTACTCTACCAATCTGTTCTCTGTATCTACGAGTTTGTTTTTTGTTTTTAGATTACACATATAATTCAGATCACACGGTATGTCTTTCTTTGTCTGATGTATATCACTTAGCAGAAGGCTCTCAAGGTCTATCCATGTCGTCACAAATGGCAAGATTTCCTTCTTTGTTATGGCTGAATAATTAATGCCATTGTATATGTGTATCACATTGTCTTTATCCATCCTCCGTCAGTGGATACTTAGGTTGTTTCCAAGTCTTGACTATTGTAAATAATGCTGCAATGAACATAGGTTGCAGATATCTTTTCAAGTTAGTGTTTTCATTTCCTTTGAGTAAATACTCAGAAGTGGAAGTGCTGGCTCATGGTAGTTCTCTTTTTAATTTTTTGAGGAACCTCCACACTGACTTCATAGTGGCTGCACCAGTTTACATTCCCATCAGCAGTGCACGAGGGTTCCCTTTTCTCTACATCCTCAGCAACACTTGCTATATCTTGTCTTCTTGATAATAGCCATTCTAAAACAGGTATGAGATGACATCTCATAGAAATCTGTGTTTTCCCCAAAGCTGGAATGGATAATGTAATATTAAAAGAATCAGGGCTCAAGAAAGTGAGGCCAGGAGTCATGAGCATACAGCTGTTTATGTGGAATTACAGGGTCCAGAATAAGGGAGGTCAGAGCCCCACCTCTCTGTTGAGTGTTGCTTGGACCAAGTAGGATGTAGACTGTTTAGGTCTGGGCACCATATTTAAGGGGCGACATCAACAAAGGCAGTTCCAAAGACAGCAGCCAAGAAGGGTGAATGGCCAAACCTCATTTTTATTTTTTTAAGAAAAGACAAGCCAACCAAAAGAATTTTCAGTTTGAAAAAGACTTGAAGAGGGATCACCTTCTTTGGATAATTAAAAGATTTACTCATGAGAGAGAAGGTGGACCAACTCTATTGTTTGAGAAGAACTGAGGGTCGGTGCCGGGAGAAACAAGAACCCATGGGTCTGGGATGAGAACGGGTAATGTCCTCAGTGGTGAACAAGCCCCAGGCACACGTAGAAGCTAGAGGAAAACAGTAAAGGAAACTCACTAAGTGTTGGACAAGATGGCTTGGTCGCTTCTATTCTGAGAGTCTGTGATTCTAAATGACAATTCTAATCAGTTTATTGAACAGAAACCTGTTAACAGCATCTGACTTCTTAGCATGATCTGTCTATTGTAACTGGATTTTTACACCTCAGGTCAGCAGATCATCAGAGCCGTGGAAAACAAATGTACAGCTCTGTGCACTTCAAAAATTAGAAGAGTGAGCCCTCGAAATAGTTTCTGTGTTTTGTGTATGGAGGATCCTTGCTAGAGGCCTTTGGCACCCATGTGGGACCAGGGGCCTGTGTGTAGGGCTTGGTCATGAGGAGGTAAGGAAACTAGAACCTGAGGTGGCTGTCCTGTTTAACTGTTACTCCTGCTTTGTGGGAATCTGGGCCATTTCTGTTTTGGGAGCAGTTCTAATTAGTGTGTGAGTTGGTTTGTTGTTTGTTTTGAATATTTTAAGATGGTTCTAATTGATTGCAGTGACTAGAGGCTTAACTAGGATTCTCAAAAAAGTAACAGGCCCTGAAAAAAAAATCTCACAGCTGAAATGGCCTCATGGGGAGCTAGACCACCACCACCCAGGAGAAATATAATGTGAGCCACACATGTTATCTTAGATTTTCTAGTAGCCACATTAAAAGACACAAAAATAAACAGACAAAATCAGGTGAACATTTGTGTGTGTGGCTGCTGGCTATGTAATGGACAAGGTAGGTGGGCCAGGTTCCCTGCCTCGGGGTCACGGGAGGCGAGAGCAACATGTTCTGGCAGTGTTGGGGAGCTGGCCGTGCTTGAGCTCCAGCATCCTCATCTTTGCTGCTTTTTCCTTATCTAACATTCGTACTCCTGCCTCGGAGCTGCGTATTGCTTGGGTGCCCACTGCCCATGGTTTCTGCTTCCTAGGTGCCACCCTTGTGCGGCCAGGTTCTGTGCTGCTCTGTTGACAGCACTTCTGTCTCCTTCCAACGCTCCAGAGCATCTCGCTTTGGGCTGTGTAATCACCATGTAAACAGGGATCCTGCTTCTCATGTCACACCACTGCATGGCTGCCACTGACTCCTCTGTGGATGGCTGCCCTCCGTTTGGGCCCCAGCTTGTTCAGGTTGCAGGTGGCCAGGGTGGCAGGGTCGTGTGGCTTAAGCACAGCACAAAACATGGCCATCTGTACACAGGAGGTCCATGGGAAGTGGCAGGTCCTCTGGAAGCCTCTCTGAAGATGGTTCTTGCATGGCCCCCTCAGACAAAGGTGCCCGTGGGGACACGAATATTAAAGAAAGGGAATTCATGTCTGGCTTTAAGGAAATTGCCCCATAAACTTCAGCTGTTGTGAAATTAGGGCTTGCGGTCTGCCCTCCCTCTCTTGCCCACTTTCCTCCCAATTGTCTCTCCCCACTTCTTTTTCCTACTTCAGTCTGCAACAAAAAGGTACTTTTTCAGTTTATCACCAGACTCAGCTTTTCCAAATAGGGAACCGATCCATTTATAGCTCTGAGGGCAAGTTCATGGCCTCCTCCTTTCCTTCTGAGTTAGTGGTCATATGCTCACCGCCTCGCAAGCTTCTGCCTGTGATAGGCACGTTCAGCGGGTTTGTGTCTTTTGTCGTGGGTCCCGCAGACAGAAAGATTTGGCAACTGACCAACGATTTCTGTTTTCACTTGCTACAAAGGAATATTTCTAATATGATTCTGTAGGAGTTTATTTTAAATTCATATTAAAATATGAATGAATGAGAAAGGAGCCTTCTCTCAAGAGCAGGTCTTGGAGATGGAAAGAAAAAAGAATGCCAAGGTGCCTGAGGGGGAGGGAACGGAGAAAGGAAGAAAATCACAGATTGTGGCCCTGGAAGACAGACTCTACCTGCTGTTCATTTTGTTCCTCCCGATGCCAGCCTCTGGACTAGCCCTGTTGGTATTGTGTCATGTATGTGCCCCTGTGACCTTGACAAGGGAGGCTTCTTGCATTTCCGTTTCTATTTGCATCCTGCCCTGATTCTACCATTATTTGAAACTGACTAATCTCATTACTCCCGTATATGTAAAAACACAATGCTGAGGTGCCAGGTGCCGAAATCCTGAAGGAAGCAACTGTGGGAGGCAGAGAAGAGCAGAAGTGGTCCTGGAACTCACACTTGGCTGGGGTCTTGCTGTGTCTGGAGGGAATTTATGTTCCTCAAACACATAATGCTGTGGAGCTTCCAAGACCATTGGGTGTATGGGCAGACCTGCCAGTGGGGGAGAAACTGGGGGATAAGTTTTACTATTAGTTTTAGAATCCCCATTTTGATGTTGGCTAGAAATACGCATAGTCGTCAACTCATAGGAAAAGACATTACTGAGTTGGGACACCTGTGATTCTTTCAAAGCGATACCCTTTTGAGAAGGTGGTAAATGGTGTGACAGGCTTCGCTTTTCACATTGATAAGTTGTCAAGGAAATAGTGGCTGTCAGTTTTATAGCTTCTCCAGAAGAAATGTGGTGGTGGGGGCTGGTGGTTTTTATTATCTTTGCTGTATCTTTGCCCACCTTCACTGTTTGCTGGATTTGCTCTTTGGCATTCTGTGGCTTATCATCTATCCTTATTCCTCTTCCTCCTTCCCTGCTAAATTAAACTACTCTTTCCTGGTTCTTTTCTCTCAAGAGGCTAATTCATACCTTTGTCATCTTGCAAGTTAAACCCTGATAGGTCTCAGGGCACCTAGAAAATTCAGTATCTTCTATGTTCTAAGTAGGTTTAGTTCCATAAGATACCTTGGCAAGGCCATAGACCACTGGAATTTTGACTTTTTTTTAGTTTTTAAAAAGATTATAACTTCCACAAATCAGAAATTGCCCTAAGATGCAGTTTAGTTGATTTATATTCATTTTACCTCTTCACATGTATTACCATCAATAATGGCTTGCATAATGATGATGCACAAACAAGTGTGCTTTGTCAGTTACACCACCTTTTGGGGATTTCTGAGGAGTAATCAGAGATGTGACCCTGTTTTAATGTTAATATTAAATTAATCAAATGAAAATATCATTAACATTTGGATTTAATTAATTTAATGAAAAGTTTATTAATACTGTAGGGATCAAGGGCAGGCCACCCCAAATGTGCCATTGTGATGTGCAGATTACTTCAGAGTTGATAACAATCCAGGCCCAAAAGACACAGAAAGAAAATGACCAACCCCCCAAGTGCATAAAAAGAATTTAGATAGAGGACCTGCTCCAGGAGGAAAGTTATCACCTTAGAGACCTGTATTATAATGTCAGCTAGTGGTGGTGGACAGGGAGGGGTGTGGCTAAGTCTGTTAAAATTCTTCTTTGTGCCCCCTCATTGTTTCTGTGTGGCCCAACAAACATTTGTTTATGAAACATTTCCTCTTTTCATATTCCTGTGAATTACTTCCCTTCTCCTTTGAAGCCTCAGACCCCACCCCCTTCTCCTTGGCTCAGGATGGCACACATACCTCACAGTCCCTGGCTGTCTTTGGAACCCAAGACTATGGGTTCTCCAGTCATACATAATTAACTTTGAGGTTTTTTCTCCTATTAGTCTGTCTCATGTCAATTTGATTCTTAAACCAGCTAGAAGACCCTCAGGTAGAGGAAATCTCTTCCTCCCCAACAATACTTAATGTTCAGAAATAACATCTCTTTTTGGGGTGGCCTATCTTAATTTTATACTGAGGAAGACAAAAGTAGATTGAAGAGAAAAAAATAAGCATTAGGCTCAACTGAACCAGAGTCAGTGGTCATCACAGAGAATGCATTTCAGACTTAAGCAGGCCATAGAGTGTGTTGAGCGGATGATCTGAATATTGGCTCTGGAGAGTTGGAAGGTGGCCCCCATTTGCTGGCGGAATTTAAAATCGGACAGCCCTGACACTCACCCGCAGTCTGTGACTTGGGCAAGATGCCTGGTTTCTCTGAGCCTGGCTGTCCATCTACATCTTGAAGATAAAAGACCTCCTTGTCTCACTGTCGAAAGGATTAAAGAGGACACAGATTGTACCTGGTATGTCGTAGGAGGTCACAGACTAACTTCTTAGGTTTTGGTTTTTGAGGTTTTAGTATGACTACTCTATTCCTTAAAACTTACATGTGTGGCAAAAAAAAAAAAAAACATGAACATGCGGTTTTGAAGGTGCAAAGGGGATTTTGTAGAGGTTACCCCACAGAGCCTTAAGTAACTGGTTTCTCTTTCTTTTAAACAACTGCTAACTGGAAAGCTCTCACTCTGCCAAGCTTCTGATACTGTAGACTGGTCCCAGGTCAAACGGATTCCCTGCCCTTGCTGGTGTTGTCCCCTTGTTCTAGAATGCTCTTTACTTTCTCTGCTCATTCTAGTCAGGTCTAGATCCAGGTGAAATGTCACTTCCCCAAAGAAGCTGGCCCTGCTCTTTTCCTGTCTGTGGGGACCTCAGTGCCCCTCTGCCCAGCAACTCTGCCTCCTCCCGTCCCTGCAAATGTGAGCCTGTGCACCATGTGATTGGCACCAGGGCCCCAGACTTGCCTGGCCTCCTCATTTGTGGGGCTCCTGTATAATGTGGAATGAGGGGCAAATGAATGCAAGAAGATAGAGTAACATTCTGCTGTCTAACAAATGTTTCCTACAAATGAAGAAAACTTGCCTTCAGCTCTTCAGAAAGTTTATTTTCTTGCTCTTCAATTCAGGTTCAGCTTTGAACTGCAGGGCAGGACTCTTGCCCACTCCCCACATGTTTCCAAAGGGTAGAACTTCTTTGCCACCTATGCTAAATAAATCCCTTAGAAAACCCTCTTGGGAGGGCGGCTGATCTCTGGGAGGCACTGCACATCTGAGTGCCTAAGTCAGTATCAGTTAGGCTCTATATGCATTCCGAAGATTGACTTGTATGCTTTAGCTCATGTCTGGAAAAGTGAAATCAACAATGAAGGGAATTTGCCAGAGTCATTTTCGCCCTGAGAGGCTTTGATTTAAAATGCCAGAAAAATGTAGTTGAAGTGGTTTTTCACTATAATTTGAATTCCTGGTTTAATTGCAAAGACCTCTTGGCCTTTATGCCAGTTTCTTCCCCCCACCCCTCAGGCCCTTTTTTGCCTGGAGAAATCCTGGTTATCTTTGCAGCCCAACTGAGTGGCACAGTCCTCTGTATGGAGCCCTGGCCAGCCACCCAGCCCCTCCAGGGAGCTGCAGCCTTGGTCCCCCGTGCCAGGGTGCGGGGAGAGCTCTTTGTTTTTCCCTCCCTGATAGCCCTTATCTTCCTGTCAGGGTTTGCTGTTTCAGGTCTGTGGGGACCGACTGAAGGCAGCAGCATCCTGGGGGCTGCGGGAGCCTTGGATCTTTGCAAGCCTCTACCTGCACCCATGCCTGGTGTCAGGTTGAATTTGATTCATTTTTATGTTGCCGGTATAAAATGTGGTGTTGTGTTCATGCAAATCCAGAAGTTTTCCACTGCCCGAGTCATTGACAGTTTACACTAGACTAACAGGATTACCAGCTGCTCTTTGAGCCCCGGGTTAGGCACTGTAAAGCCTTTCTAGAAGGCATGTAAATCATTATATCATCACATGAGTCCTAACAATGTCAAGCACTGGGCCAATTGCTTTTTTTCCCCCTTAATTAACAGCTTTATTGAGGCATAATTTATATACCACAAAACTGAGGTATGTAATTTAGGTATATAACTCACATACCATAAAACTCACCAAATCACCCATTGTATGATACAATCCAATGACTTTTTTAGTATATTTGCAGAGTTATGCAACCATGACCCCAATCTAACTTAGAATATTTTTATCACCTCTAAGAAAAACCTCAATACCCATTTATAACTACTTTCCATTTCCGTGCCAAACTCCTATCTCTCTGTTGTAGCCTTTTCTGGAGATTTCATATAAATTGAATCATATATGTTTTTTTGTGTTTGGTCCTTTCACTTAGTGTAGTATATCTGAGGCTTATCCATGTTGTAGCATGAATCAGCTTAAGTGTATAAATGTACCATTTATATGGACAACTATTATTCCACTGCATGAAATGTACTGCCTTTTGTTTATCCACTCAACTGTTGATAGGCACCTGGGTTGTTTCTACTTTTTGACCAGTATTAACCATAGGGATGCTATTAACATCCCTGAACAAGTCTTTGTATAGCCACGTGTTTTCATTTCTCCTGGGTAGATAAGAGTGAAATTGCTGATCCATATGGTAATTCTATGATTAATGTTTTGGGCAATCACCAGCCTGGTTTCCACAATGGGTACATTCCCATCAGCTGTCTATGAGTATTTCAGTTTCACCAACACTTACCTATTGCCTGTCTTTTTAGTTAAGCCATGCCAGTGGGTATGGAATGATATCTCTCTGTGATTTTGATTTGCATTTCCCTAATAAACAGTTACTTTGAATATCTTTTCATGTACTTATTGGCCTTTGGCATATCTTCTTAGAAGAGGACTAAGTGCCTTTTAGGCATTATTTCTTTGAATCTTGATATTATTGTAACCTTATTTTATAAATGAGGAGACTAAGGTACAAAGAATTTGTGTTACTTGCCCAAGACACCCAGATCAGAAGCGTGCCAGTCAAGATGGTTAAATTTGTTTTGAAGATGAGGGGGGTGGGCAGTTAAGGAGTGAAATTGACTAGCACTGAATTAAGAACACCCTGCAAGGCCAAAATGTCAGTTTAGGTTTCTGCCTCATAAATTCTTTGACTAAGCAATTAGGTAAGACTCATTTTAAAAATAAATAAAGTAGCCGCTTAATCAAGATACTGTCCTAATAAGTAGTCACTGTGATTTGACCCCTTTTCTGTGGTTTTATGCAAACTGTAATTCCTCTTCCTTTTAAGAATCAAATGGCTTCCATTCTCTCCTGATAATGTCTGATAAAACCCCCCAGCTATCCTGAGTCCACGCCATTATTCTCCCAGCTTTTTAGCAGTGAGCCAACAGGTCTGTGCTGGAGTCCTAGCTAGTGTTTTTGTCGCTTTTACTTTTTGTTTCTTCCATTTCACAACATTTGGCCCTTGGCTGTGGTCTCATTTGCTCGTGTGCACATTGGTCTGCACCAGCTGCATTTCACCACCCAGAAACCTAGGCGTCGGCTTGTTTAAACCCACATCCATGTGTTGCTTCAAGTACTGTTCTTGCGTTACTGAGCTTGACCAGTTCAGGACAGTGTCTCACAGGGTTTCACAACCCTTTGTTTTTACCTCAGAGGATTCATAACTGTGTCTCTCTAGTTTTCTCCTTATTAGGAATGAAGTAAACTTCAAATTCCTGTAATCTTTGCAATCCTGACTAACCTCCTTCTAGCCTTGGTGACAAGTAATAATTTTTATGGAAGGTAAATCAGCCACCCTTGTAGAATTTTCCATTCAAATACTGCACCTTGTGCAGCTGGCTGTTTTTAGCTGCCTCTGTGACTTTACTGGGCTCAGTCCAGCTCTGGGGGACTCTGGTGTCTTCAGTGTCGTGAATCAGGCAGAAGCCAGGCAAGAGACGGGTTTAAGGTTCTCCTTGCTTTCTGGCTTCAAAGCCATAAAAGGGAAGGTGAAGATAAGAGGGGAGATGAAATCAAGGACAAGGCAGGAGTGGGAATGAAATTCAGCACAATGACACATCACTACTGACAAGATGTGGGGCTCGAGAACAGAAACCTGGACTTGCTCTGAAGGTCATAGGGACCAGCGCAGCCTAGTCCATGGTGCAGCTAGAAACAGCTCAGACTTTGCCAAAGTGTGCGGAGTGCTTTTAGCTTACTCCTGAACTAATGGCAGCCTGTTACCCTTCGTGCTCACTGCTGAAATTCCCAGCTGCGTTTATGTGCACTGATGTGGGGGCACTGGTTGCCAACTGGTAAATATTGATCCCAACGGCGTGTATGGCACACTAGGCTGCAGGCAGTTGCAGCCCTTGGTCAGACACCTCAGGCTGACAGAGCTTCGTTCATTTATCCATGGTGCTAGACAAATGATGGTTTTCAGTGCATGTCATGCTATGAAAACTGTTGAAAAGTACTTCCTTAAAACATCATCCCACATTCAAGACTAGATTTCAGGATCTCAGATGGGCAGAGCTTCTGTTTGATCTTAGAAGGTAGGGAAGAGCCAAATCCAGTCACGGAGTGCAGATGTTTAGGGAGAATCGTGTGACTTCTATCGAACACGTGAATTCTATAGAACAGGGTTCTTTTACATCCTTGGGTCCACATCCATGGCTCTAACATTGGCACTGTTCTGTTGATGCAGGGAATGGAAGTTTTCTCTAATGAAGAAGAAGAAATGTTTTCTTAAGGAGAGAGCAGATAGACTTAACATGGAGGTTCCATTTAATTAAGTCATTTTGCCTCATAGAAATCATCTGAGGGAGGTAGATGTCATTCTCTCCAATTTGCAGATGAGGAAATTGAGTCTCCAGAAGGTAAAATGACTTATGTAGGTGTTTTTGTCCCCTAATTTGTGATCAGTCAAATCCACCATGCTACCTTCAAGAAGTTCCTGTGGTTTAAGCAATGTATTTAATGAAAATACTACTCTTTGAATATCTGTAAAATATTGAAAGAACTCAATGGATTTCCAGTCTTTTATTTTAAGCTAATCTCAAAATTACCATACTTATAAGAATAGTATAAAGACCTTTCCTATGCACTTCTCCAGCCCATAACATTTTACCACATTTGCCTTATCTTGATCTTCTCTCTCCTTCGTTTATATATTTTCCCTAAACCTTTTGCAAATTACTTCTTACTATTTCAAAAGGTATTTCCTAACAGCAGAAATACTTTCCTACATAACCACAGTACAATCGTTAAGTGATTCAGCATTACACTTTAATCCTCAGACCCTAGTCCAGTTATCACCAGTTGTACTAATAATGTCCTTCATAAATCTAGGATCTGATTAAAGATCTTGAATGAAACTTAGCTGTCTTACCTATTTAGTCCCTTCCAATTTGGAACAACTTTTCTTGGTGTCTTCATCTTTTAAGATCTAATGATTTTTGAAGAGTTCAGGTCTGATGTTCCCTCATGATTAGATTCAAGTGATTCCATTTGGACAAAGATAGCACAGAAATAATGCTGTGGAGACATGCAAGGTTGATTTGTTCTGATAGCAGTGATGGTAACTTCTGTCACTTGGTGAAGATGGGGCCTGCCAAATTTGTCCACTATAAAGCTAATAAGTATTTTGTATTCACTACAAACTAATAAATAAGAATTTCGTGGGAAGACAGTTTGAGACTATTTAAATATCCTGTTCTTCATCAAATAGTTTCACTCCCCAATTCTGTCATCCACTGATGGTTCTTGCCTGACTCAGTTATTACTAGGTGGTTGCCAAATTGTGTTTTTTCCCCTAACTCCATCCTTTTGTGTTTATTAGTTGATATTCTCGTCTAACAGATAGAGAGCCTTCTCTGCTCCCCATGTGTTTATTTATTTATATTTCTGTGGACATGGATTCCCATTTTACCCAATGGATTTTTGCAATGTTTTACAATTTTTACTTATTTTGCTGCTCAAATTGTTGCAGAGTTGGCTACTGGGGCCCTGTCAAGCTGACCCTTGTGTGATTCTACCAAGTTGCTATTCTTCTTTGAGCACCTCTTTATTTTCTGGCACAAGTTGAAGTTCCAGGCCAGTCTTGTATTTATCCTGTCCCAGACTTGGAGTCAGCCATTTTCTCCAAGGAACCCTGGTTTCATTTAGTAGGGAATGGATTTGGAAACCAAGATCTGGGCTCTCAAGGGCATGAGTACCTTTCCAGGGGCCAGAGCTAGGAAAAATACAAATGTATGTGTGCACGTACTGTCTTTATATATGCATGACACACACATGTGTGCATTCTCAAGCACATCGCTCACACATTGTCTCACACATTCACCTTCACATACCCATCTGTACTTTAATTTTATAAGTATTTATTAAAAACTACAAGTTTATACTGATATCTCCAATTCCAATCCAACAACAGGGTTTTTTCCTCTCGACTTGCTACCCCAGTGGTGAGGAGCCTGGCTTCCACTAACCTCAGTACACCCACTTATTTTCTCAGCCCCACTCCATGTAACCAGCCCTCCCCATGGGGCTTAGCCAGTGTCCCACCCCAGGAATGCAGATCCACCTCCCACCAGCTGTAGCCTTGGGAAGAGAGAATGAATGAATTTTGATACCTTTATAAATCTGTATGTATTTAGAGGCAGTTAAGTATATAAATACCTAAAATTCAGAATGTAGCCCTCATGCTACCAGACTTCATGATCTTGGGTAATAAAAGATTGGGCCTCTAAGTCTCAGTTGCTCAGTTGCTCATATAAAATGGGGATAACAATTGTACTTACTTCACTGTGGTGAGCATGAAATGATAATCTACATGAAGTACTCACCAGATGCCTGGCACCCACTGAGAATTATTTCAATGTTGTTTTATTATCTTATCAGTCAGGGGGCCCACAGAAGACAGGAAACATCAAGAAAGACTTCTTAAAGGGATGGGCTCTGAAGGTGTGGGCAGAATGGAGTGAAACGGTAAGGGATATTGTAATACCCAGGACCAGGAGTGTGGAACTGTTACCATGTCTAGCCATGGAAGGAGCGGTTAGAAAAAGTGCTGTGGACAGGGCCCCTTCGAGAAGAACATGACTTTCAAACTTGAGCCAAAGGAGGCAGCTATCCTGTTTCCTGGGCAAGAACAGAAATGGGGAGCAAACACCCTGACTGTTCTCTTTCCCCATCATTGTTGAACTCAACCAGTCAGCCCTCCGGCTGGAGGAGGAAGAGAGTTGGATCCATCATCCAGCTTTTGGGGTGGCATGTTTTTGTAAAACTGGTAACAGATTCTGATGAAATTTTTTTTTTTACACCAACATTTCTCTCTTTTTCAACCTAAAAAGAAGTTTTAAAAATAGTGCGGTACACACAATAAAATGCACAAATCTTAGTGTACAGATCAGTGAATTTTGACATGCAAACTCATGTAACCATCACTCGGATCAAGATATCAAACATTCTAATTTTTTTCCCCTTCACCTGTTTCACCCATCCACCCAACCCCCTCCTTTACGGCCACCACCAGTATGTTCTCTGTGTTCATGAGTCTATTTCTGATGGAATTCTTATAATAGTGTAACAAACTCCTGTCAAAATACCAGTCATCTGGATAGTCTCAGACCTAGTCTTCATAAGAAAGGAAAGCTTAAAAAAAAACCAAAGCTAGCAGAAAAGAGCATATGTTTTGAAGACTGTAAAGGGCTAAGAGCCCAGCAAGTAGGAGGATGAGAGCTGAGGGCGTCACAGGTTTGAACAGAGAAGTAGTTCGGTCTTGGTGAATTGTTCACTGCAGAAAGCAAAGAGAGAGGGATGGTTCACAGATGCTCTTTTTCCCAAGATTATTGCCATCTTTCTGGTTCATTCGTTCAAGGGTCAGGCCTTGAGAACCCAGTTCAGTGTGGGGCCAGCTATGCCCTGGATCATGCAGAAATGTGGTCACCTGAAGAGGGAGCTGGGAGGTGGAACTTGGAAGTCAATCATAATATGAGCTTAAGGAAAAGACTTGTCCAGATGCTTTTCTGAGTAATAAAGAAAAGATGTTGGATGGAGGGGAAAAGAAAATTCACAGTGTTTGTTTCAGACTTAGGTGCATTCTTAACATACATTGCCTGAATGAGTGGGAGAGGAAGAAAAGGAGCATCAGAGAAAGAGGTGCATGTGTCTTACTGAACACAGCTCTCCTTATTTCCCGTGATTCCTCCATGCAGCAGATCTGATTGCTGACATTTCTGGGCCTGCCTAAGAGGGCGCAGGATGGCACAGAGACTCAGCAAGAGCTCTGGAGCAAAGCTGCTACTGTCAAGCCCCCGGTCAGCCCCTCCAGGCTGAATGACCCTGGGCTGGAGGGTCACTGGGAGACCCGTGACCTTCTTGAGTCTCAGTTTTCTCCTTGGGCAAGTGAGGATGGTAGCCCCTAATGCCCACTATCAGCTCAGTCATTCATCCTTCTTGGTGCCCTGTTTACACACACATTCTGCTTTCAGGGCAGGTGTCCCTCCATCCTTATCTAATGCAGGTTACAAGTACTCTAAGGGTGGCACTCAGTTGGGTCTGATGAGCACAAAGCAGGCTCTATTTTCTCTTGGATCCTTCTCTTCTGGACATTGCTCACTAGTAGGAAGGAGAGGTGTCTGGGTCATGGCTGATTAGAGTGGACTCACCCGTATCAGTTCATTCTGCTGAAGGAAGAGGTGATGTGGGCTCTGGTATGGGGTACTGTTGAGTGTTCGATCATAATTATTTCCTATAAATATTAGTTATTTAGGAAGGACTCCTGGTCCCCGCTTACCCTGAAGACTGCCCTGGAAGAGGTTTTCTGGGAGAAGGACCATGACTCCACTCATTCATTCATTCATTTATTCATTCTTGGTGAAGGATTGTGTAACACAGGAAAGTGCACATATTTCAGTGTTCAGCTCCTTGCACTTCCATAAACTGAATACACCCGTGTCCCCAGCATCAAGACACAGAGCTGGAGAGCCTCCCAGTCACTACCCTGATGTCGACAGCACAGATTACTTTTACCTGTTTTTGGCCTTTATATACATGGAAATGTACAGCATATACTCTTTCTGTCTGGCATTTTTTGCTCCATGTTATGTTTGTGAGATTCATTTTTTTGTTGCAGGAAGTTACATTGATTCATCCTCCTTGCTATGTACAGAGAGGGAGCTGGGTGGTGGGGAGATTATTTTATTTGCCTCCCAGGGAATATCTGGCTATACCTGGAGAGATTTTTGGATGTCACAATTTGAAAGGGCACAGGGTGCTACTGGCACTAGTGGATAAAGGCCAGGCATGCCACTGAACACCCTATAGTATACAGGACCATCCCCACAGGGAGGCATATGCAGCCCCAAATGCCAACACTGCCAAGGCTGAGAAAGCCTGGTATATGAAATCCCTGGGTGGGCATTTGGTTCTATTATGGACATGACAGCAGCGAACACTGAGCTATGTGTCCTTTACGCATTTCTGTTGACTGACCACCTGGCATGGGAACTGCCGGGTCCCAGGACAGGCCTATGCTCAGCTTGAGTGGATATTGCCAGTTTTCCACAGTTGAACCAGTTCACATGCCCACCAGCAGTACAAATGTGTTCAGGTTACTCCACATTTGCACCAATATGAGGTATTTCTACCATTCTATCACTAAAAAAAAAAAAAGTTTTGTCCTTTACCTACACCCCCCTCTAATTCAGTTTATGGCACAATGGATACTCAAAATGTGCTTGTCGGTAAATAATCCTGTTCCATATTTTGTGAAAGACCAGGATTATGCACAGGTGTGTTTGTTGTATATAGACACGTAGAGACCACATTTAGGGCAAGCCAGTGGAAACCAAGGTTTGTCTCATTTCAATGAAAACAGTGGCAACTTTCTGTGTGTCCATTTTCTCCCATTCTTCTTAGGAATATCAAGCTGTTTCCCATAGCAAATCTTTCTCAGGGGATCAGATTATCCACCATTTGAGTTCATGTTTATTAAGTATTTCCAAATTGTATGGTATTGCTCAGCCTGAAACATTGCTTTTTGCTTGTCTGTTTATTTTACAGTAAATTGCTTAGTCTTAGGAAAATAGATCAGGAGGGGTCATTGAAGAAAAAGAAATCAAAGAATTTGAGTCTTTGACTCATTGGTTCTCAAACTTTGCTCCCAAGACCTTGATAGAAATGCAGATTATTAAGTTCTCTTTGGAATTTACTGGTTCTTGGGAGTGGGGGCCCCCTCAATCTGTATTTTAACAACCTGGACCTCCAAGTGATGAGATGTAAAGTGTGTAAACGTTTAATCTATACTCTTCTTATCCCCAAGCCACAGACACATCTAGTTTGGCTCAATACTTTTGGAAACAAATGTTGTTGTAAAACAATTAGGGAGTCTGGTATTCTTCCAGGGTTAAGCAGTTAACATTCACATGTAAATTCAGTGGTAAATTTTATCTGGAAATGTTAATTGGTTGTGACTTACCTAGGGTAATTTGTGTTTCATTTTCTAAGCCCCAACATTTCTGGCTCTTCATCTTTCTCATGGGCTACATTTATGCTGCTAGAAGACCACAGCCTGTTTGCACATGCTTTGTCATTTGCATATTTGAATCTGTATATGCTGCCTTTTGCAAGTATTTGCTTAGCAGTCTTGAGTATTCAGGATGTGTTTCCATGATACCTTTGCTACGTCAAAATCAGGTGCAGGTCATTTCAGCTCACACCACTATGATATGGTCTAGCATGGCCTCCTTCTGGACCTGTTGAAATTCTGTCAGTTAAACTTCTTCCTCCCTCTGAGACAAGAGTTTGAAATAACCCTGTGGGTGCTGTGATCTAGACAACAACTTCTGTAGCTAATTAGATGAAGGGTATAAAGGTAAAATGATTGGGTCCCAGGAGAAGGCGCTTTTCCCCCGTGAACCCAGTTGGAGATCTCAGTCATGGGAGAGGTGTTGTTTTAGTTATAGATGTGCTTTGGAAATGCCTTCTTTCTTTTTCTCTTAAACAGCATGATCGTCATCACTTAAAAAAAAAAACACAAAACAAAAAAGGCTCTGTTTATAAATCACCTGGCCACCCAGAAAGGAATTACTTAATTGACTGTCCAAAGTGAATTGGACTGTTACTATTCTCTACTTTCCCGTGAATTAGTGTTAGTTCAAGGCAAAAATAAATAAATCCCTATGTTTTATAATTAAGAATGAATCCCTGAGTCATTTGACCTGCTTCAATAACAAAGCAAACCAAGCAAAAATGACCTTCCCCAAAACAGCCTTTGAGGAGGCCAAGAAATGATACCATCTCATCTTATTTTCATGATTCTTTCTGCCAATGTCACTGCTGTTTCCACAAATCTCATCAGGCCCAGTTCTTTCAGTATCCTTTCTGCTGTTATTTAACATAATAAATCCAGTATTTCTGCTCAAGCCTGTGCCTTCTTAATCTCTTTCCCAACTGAAGGACTGCAGTTAACTGAGAATAGAAAAACAAGTCACAGAACAATTATGAAAGTGTAATGAAGTCGGCATTAGTAGGTGCAATTAAACGGGAAAGATGTGAGAGGAGGTGGAGACAGAGTTCAGTGCTCAGGTGGTCCATTTACAGTCAGGTGTCTGTAGCCAGTGCTAACGGGAAGGGAGACAGCGCGGCTGGTCCAGAGAAATCACACCTCCTGGTAACTGCCAATCAGTTTCAAAGAAAAAAGTCATGTCAGGGTCTCTCTCAACACTTCTTTTGAAAATTGCACTTTTCGAGTGCCCAGATGATTCTAGACCCATTTACCTGGTGTTGAACACAGTGTGTGCTGTAGTGTAACAGGGGGCGAAAGTCCCTCTGCCCCTGCAGCTCACCTGCCAATCACCTCAGGTCCTGAGACCATGGTTCACAGATTTGAAGGTTTTTATCTGCTGCCACACCAGAGAAGTTTTAGATTCACAACTCATCCCAGGAATTTCTCCACACTGAGCTTTCTTGTTTTTGTATTCTTGCTTACTCTTATAATTTCTCCAACTGGAATGCCTTCTCTGCGCTCGGAGTGTCTGAATCCAACTGTTGGAAGCTCTTCCCAAGCATCCCAGCTGCCAGGGAACTTTTTCTCTGAGCTCCTGTAACAGTGGACATCCTCCTGCTTGGAACTGATCCATAGTCTTCTTGGTTTTGCTGGTTATGTAGTTTGAATCCTAGTGAAGATACACTGCCCTATGGCACAGGGGCCACAGCTCACATGGCCTGAATTCCATCACTGTTACTCAGTGGGTTCACTTTACACATACTGAACTATAGCTCATTTCAGCTGGAAGATCTGTAAAGAACACTCTTTTTAAAGATGAGGCAGTAGGGGCCTAAGATCACATAACCAGTTAAAGTAGAAAAGTGACTAGAATCCAGGTATCCTGATTTTTGCATGATGCCCTGTTAATAATATTGTGGCAGTTAATGGCAACCTTTCTGTGACTCACAAGAGAAAACACAACTTCCATGGTTTTCCCCAGAAATTTGATTAAAAGTCACATTTTAAAAAATGTTATTTAATCTATCTGGTCATCAGCCTGGTCAGTTTTTGCTTGTCAAAGTAAAAGATACCAGTTGCTCTGTTCCCAATTCTAGTCAAGAGCACGTGTGCGTATGGGCACCTGGATCTGTGACGGGGGGGCGGGGGGGAGGAGGTGCCTCCTTCCATTGGTTCATTCAACACATACAAGCAGGTAAATAAATATAAATAAGGTAATGAATGTATTTCTGCAATACAAAATTGAGGGAATGAAAACTAAGCCAGGACTTCCCACTAATTTCTGGTCCATGAATTCCGTAGCGACCCTGGGACTTTAAATCCTTCCCCTGTCTGTCCTTGTTTAAGAAAAATCTCAAAAGCACAGTAAGTGATGGTCTGTGAATTTCTTCAGGCCTAAAGGCTGGTTAAAGCCTTGGTTTTGTTTCTAGGAAACATTTTTATTAAGATGTAGCCGCACCTTCAGCTCATAGTTGAAGAGGCTTTATTTGCATTTAGTATCATTATTAATGTGTGTGTGATGCATATATGGGCTGACATGTACTTTCACACCATTTAAAAAAATTTTTTTATTAAGGTATTATTGAATACACTCTTATGGTCTCACATGAAAAAACAATGTGGTTACTACATTTACCCATATTACCAAGTCCCCACCCATACCCCAATGCAGTCATTGTCCATCAGTGTAGTAAGATGCCACAGATGCACTATCTGCCTTCTCTGTGCTACACTGTTTTCCCCCGTGATCCCCCACACCATGTGTACTAAACATACTACAGCTCTGTCCCCTTCTCCCTTCCTCCCCACCCACCCTCCCACACCCCTCCCCTTTGGTAACCACTAATCCCTCCTTGGAGTTTGAGTCTGCTGCTATTTTGTTCCTTCAATTTTGCTTCGTTATACTCCACAATGAGTGAAATCATTTGGTACTTGTCTTTCTCCACCTGGCTTATTTTACTGAGCATGATATCCTCCAGCTCCATCCATGTTGTTGCAAATTGTAGGATTTGTTTCTTTCTTAAGGCTGAGTAATATTCCATTGTATATATGTACCACCTCTTCTTTATCCATTCATCTACTGATGGACACTTAGGTTGCTTCCATTTCTTGGCTGTTGTAAAAAGTGCTGCAATAAACATAGGGGTGCATATGTCTTTTTGAATCTGAGAAGTTGTATTCTTTGGGTAAATTCCAAGGAGTGGGGTTCCCTAGTCAAATGGTATTTCCATCTTCAGTTTTTTGAGGAGCCCCCATACTGCTTTCCACAATGGTTGAACTAGCTTACATTCCCACCAGCAGTGTAGGAGGGGTCCCCTTTCTCCGCATCCTCGCCAGCATTTGTTGTTCTTAGTCTTTTCGATGGTGGCCATCCTTACTGGTTTCACACCATTTTTTATATTGCTCGTGCTCCTGCTCCAGCTAGCACGCACTTCCTGCCTCCAGTCATTGGTGCTGCTCCCAAGACGAAGCCCAAAGTTTTCAGCACAACAGCATTCAGGGTCTTTCACTGCAGCTGCTGCCTTCCTCACCGGCTGACCCATCCCGGGCATGTAGTGGACTCTGTCGTGCTGCTATCTTGACTCATCCTTCTCCAGGGCTTGTGGGGTCAGGCAGGGGCCACTTTGCCCCCTCACACTAGGAAGCCTAGAGGGGCCGAGGGGTTGGAGGACATTCTTTCCCCCATTAGATCATTTCTTTATTTCACTGAGGTCCTGAGTCTTCCTTCATTTCAAATAAAGGATAGTCTCTTCATTTTGGAGCTGTGCTCTAGATAGCACCATAATTGGAGAAATTCATAAATAATGTTCAAAAAATATAAAGACTTCAGAATGGCATAAAGACCAAGATTTTAAGGTGATCCCAGTGGAGGGCCATGTCTAGCCTGATCAGTTGTCCAGTTAGGGAATATTTGCTTCCAAAGTGAGCGGCAAGGTGCCATTGCTAGGCCCGTAAATGTCAACCTCGTTCTTGCCTGCAGTCAGAGGCAAGTAGGGAAGGCTGAGATGTGCAGATGCAGCAGCAAAAAAATGCATGCTGCCTTTTCTGGATAAGCAAGTCACATGACCTATTAGGAAGCAAAGGTGACAGGCACAGCAGCCTTTCCCTATTGCAACAAGTATTTTTTTTTAACAAGTTCTCCTGTAGGGATTTTTTCAATGCCAGAACCCAAGGGTGAAGGAAGTTAGTCCAAGGACAGCCAAAAGGACAGGGAAAACAAAAGTCCTGTATTTTCAACACACAAACAATGTCCTTTGAACTGATGGGTTGAATGCAGAAGTATTACGGCACTTCCTAATTTGGCCAGTGTCTGTACTTCTTAATATAGTAACATTACTAATGTCTGTCCCCTAAGCCTGCATAAATCTAAACCCCTATGTTACTGGCCAGTTGGAAATAATAATCTAAACAGCTTCTGTTGGCCTAATTATGTGTCTACACACTGAACATTTTGTCAAACTGCAAATATTTTAATATTCATTCTAAACCAAGAGGCTTTGACAAATTAGATACCAAAATTACTCGGTAGTTTTGAAATAGGTTATTTTTAAATATTTTAATCCCAAGATAAAAACTTGGGATTAAATTTTCTATTATCCTGAATTTCCCATCATTTTCTTTGCTTCTGTTCCACGGAAGACACTGAGGATTGATTAGCTTGATCTCCACACCATGGCTACTTTTGTTTTTTCTACTTTGCCTAAAAATTCACAGTTGGGTTCCAAAGAGAGTTTATTTGTGATGGGTCTTCAAGAATGGAGAATTTAGCAAGGGAGAGAGGAAAATAATGTCCAAGCCAGAAGAATGAAAAGTCGGAACAATAAAAGTAGAAGGATGAAAAAGTACAGAGTGCTCAGGAAGTGGTGTGGCATGTAGTTGGGGTGGGGTGCCTTGAATCATGGTGGGGCACCCTCGGTTTTCCTACCCATGCTGGAAGCAAGGAATCAGCACATTGTCCAGTGAATTCCATTAATAGCGGGGTTGAGACTTTCAAAAGGAAGGAGAGAAAGAGTATTTAGAGAGCATTATTTCTTCAGGGGGTGGGTGGAGGCTCAGTTTCCTCTATGCATTAATGCTATAGGGTGGAGGGTCTGAGGTGTAATTTCAGATAAATAGTGAGGAGAAGTGGGAAGGCATTCAGTAGTTGAACTGATGTTTTAGAAGTCCTTTTAAGTAAAATACATTCATCTATGTTAAAAAAATAACTGGTGGAAAAGTGAAAGGTTGGAGATAGGAACATCTAAGTAAAAGCCTGACGCTCTTTAGCCAAAACACTACTATTTACAGGTAGTGGGAAACAACATTTATGTTGTTGGCTTAATAGGCTTACCTGGGCAGGTGTAAAGCACTTCTCTGAGTATTAGCTGATGTTCTCTGAATGGTGAAGACCTGAATGGCCCCGCGGTGCCCTAACCACCTTCTGTGGTCAGGATTCAGGTTCTTTGAATGAAATTTTAAGGTCTCCTCTAAATCAGGGGATATAGCTTCAGGACTTGTTCATGTGCCTCAGCGTGCTAGGAGAGACAGCACAGTGGATGCTGGACATGGGCTTTGAGAGAGGGGCTGTCACCCTCATCTCAAAGTCGCAGGACCAGGATCCTGGCAGTTTCAAATGCCCTGGGACTGGAACTCCAGTAATCTCTTGTTTTAGAAAAGAGTAGGGCGGGGCCCTAAAGCTTTACAAAGGAGCCAGAATGGACGAGGTTTTCTTTTAGATCTTGTCACCCCGGTCATTTTATCATTAAAGCAGCGTATTTGAGAATGGAGGCTACGTTATATCCTGCAGATCGTACTGGAAGAGTCGAGGGGCCGGTTGTAGACCATTGCTGGCAGCAACAAGAGGAGGGGGTGTGCCTGCCCGACAGACGACCAGCAGGAAAGGCACCGCCTCCCAGAACACAGTATTTCAACTTCGGCTTTTACGGTGCTAATTGCCTAAATGACAATAACAAGGGTCTGGGGCTGGGGGCACGGGAAATGAAAGAAAAGAGATCTGGGAAATGAAACCTGCAGGGGAAAAGAAGTTACCAGAGTTCTAGTGAAACAGCTATCAGATGCCAGCGGGGAGGCAGAGGGAGGGGGAGAGGCTGGGCTCCAGCAACCCGCTGCTGGGAGAGAGACAAAGGCGGTCGGAGAGCGGCGGAGGCGAGGCGGGTCGGTCGGTAGTGTCAGCATGGGGAGACAGCCCGCAGCTGGACGCCCGGGATGAAACGGAGTAAATCCGCAGCGTCTGCTTCGGGGTTGGAATGACTGGAGTATGTACCAAAATAAGAACTCAGAGGAAAAAGTAAGTCTGGGAAAGGACTTTCAGATTTTGACGGTCTTGGAACTCTCGCTCCTCTTTGAGGCATGCCTTCTTCGATGCGCTACCTCTTCATAGTCTCTGTCTCGTGTGTCATCATTTTTATCGCGCTCTATGTGTTCAGATTTGGGGGAGAGCAAAGCTTCCAGAGGCTAAATAACTCGGACACTTTGATGCTGACCCAAGTCTGCACATCCTTTATCAAAGGCAAAACACCTTTCCTGTGGAAAAGCAAACTAACCATCTACGAGCAGTCTTCTTGCAAGGAATACCTGACCCAAAGCCACTATATCACGGCCCCTTTATCCAAAGAAGAGGCTGAATTTCCTTTGGCATATATAATGGTCATCCATCACAATTTCGACACCTTTGAAAGGCTCTTAAGAGCTATTTACATGCCCCAGAACCTCTACTGTGTTCATGTGGATGAAAAGGCGACAGTCGAATTTAAAGATGCAGTGGAGCGATTACTGAGCTGCTTCCCAAATGCGTTCCTGGCTTCCAGGATGGAGCCGGTTGTCTATGGTGGGATTTCCAGGCTCCAGGCTGACCTGAACTGCCTCAGAGATCTCGCAGCCTCGGAGGTTCCGTGGAAGTACGCCCTGAACACCTGTGGGCAAGATTTCCCCCTGAAAACCAACAAGGAAATAGTGCGGTATCTGAAAGGATTCAAGGGGAAAAACATCACCCCGGGGGTGCTGCCCCCAGCTCACGCCATTGGACGCACTAAGTATGTCCACCGAGAGCACCTGGGCAAAGAGCTTTCCTATGTGATCAGAACCACAGCTTTGAAACCACCTCCTCCCCACAATCTCACCATTTACTTTGGCTCTGCCTATGTTGCTCTATCTAGAGAATTCACGAACTTTGTCCTCCATGACCCACGGGCTGTTGATTTGCTCCAGTGGTCCAAAGATACTTTCAGCCCTGATGAACATTTCTGGGTGACGCTCAATAGGATTCCAGGTATGTGAGATTCTGTATTTCATGTGATAATGATATGCTGTGCTTGACAGGACTTTTTAAGAGTCTCCTCTTTTTTAAGTTTCTCCTTTTTTTTAAGTTTCTCCTTTTTTTAAATTAGAAGTGGAAGATGAAAACTGAGACCTATGGTTCTCACCCTTATTCTTTCCAAATGTAGAATGATTTTCTAGCATGGCCAAATAATACCTCTCAGCGATATGGTTTTTCAGTTTATCATGTCTTGGGCATTCTTCATCTTAAACATCTTTACCACAATAGGTATTATGATTCTCAATCCCACTGATATTCTTTCTTGCCCCTAAATTTGTCAAACTTGCTCTTCCTGAAGGGTATTTGGCTCAGCCATCCTCCTGTGCACCCCAGGCCTTCACAGGCTCCTTCTCATTAGCCAGATGTGGACAGCTCCGAGAAGCGGAGCTGACCACTGCACCCTATTATTCTTTCAGAGTTTATCATTGTCTGGAATGATCTTATTTACTTGTTTGGATGGGTTTGTTTATGGCCTCTGCCAGTGAAGTTGGGGCCATTTTCTATCCAGTTAATCCATCTTCAATGTTTACAACACAAGTAAATGCTCAATAACTACATTAGCTGCATGAATGAATGAGTGAGTGAAATGATGCATGGCAAAGCATGAGGATTTCCTATGGCATCGCAGTTGTCTCCCTACCACCTGGTGAGCTGAGAAGTATGTGGATTCGTGCATGTACCTATCCTATGTGTAGAGTTGTTTTTTTTTTAACACATTTTACTGCAGATAAATAATGAGATTCTAAGAGAAACTCCTTTTTTTCTCATCAAAACATTTCTACCTTTCCTAACGGACCTGGTCACTTATTTAAAAAACTCTACAAAACATGATAGGATTTCCTCTGAAGGAAACAGCATGCTCTGGACTCAATGAAAAAATACAAAATGGATCTGTGATGAACCCGACAGCATTATTATAGCCAGAGAAAAGCAGTCATTGTTCTGGTTGCTGGGGGACTGCCAAGTTGGAAACAACTAGGTGCTCTCAGGCTGCAGGGCAGGGCCTCCTGGGCGATAAACATGCCAGCATTCTCTGGAAAATACTGTGTTTGGTCTCTGAATCCCACGGCAACTTCGCCTGGTGAACAGGGCTTATCACCTGCCATGCTCTCTCTCTCCCTGACCTTCCTCTCCCCACGGACCCATCTTTCAACGTTCCCTCTGTTGTTCCCATCGTTGGCATAGAATTTGGGAGCATTAGGTACTGAGAGGCTGATTTTCATATTTAAATATTTACTCCCTTTCTATTTTCACTAATCCCTTTGAATTTGGCCCTAGCCATGTGGTGTCTTAGATGAAGTACTGAGATGAAGGCATTTCATAACTTAGCAAAAGCCTCAATCATTGCTTTCCAAACCAGAAAAACATGGGTTTGGGTTGGTGTTAAATGTCTGTGATTATTTTGACAGAAGGATGGTCAGTCTTATCAATGGCAAATCAATATAAGAAAATCAAGGGGAAATTAATCTTTCACCCTCCCTTGTTTTTTCTTAGTCCCCTTCCCTTTCCAATCCTTGCCAGACACGCAATGCGGGAAATCAAGAATGCTGTCTAGGTAGGCGCAGGAGAGAAAACCATTTTTGCTCTTGGTTTGTAGTGTGGCACACTGGCTCTGCCCTCTCCCAGTGCCGGCCTGACCCATGCACAGCACATAACCTCTTGGAGCCTCAAATCTCCCCAGCTACAAAATGAGGGCCCAGGTTGGGAGACCCTTTTCTACCTACACACGTCTTTCTTTGCAAAACATGTCCAGAAGCACGTCAACACCTAGTGTGTAGCTGTGGGGAATTTGTAGAAAGGCTGAAACATTGGCGCATCTGGGCTTCCAGTCGCCTTGGCCAGTGGAACCCCATTTCCCCTATGGAAACTGGAGGTGAGCTGTCCACCAAGAGCATGTCTCCAGAGAGGAAGGTGAGCTCAGCCCAGGTCAACGGTCTGTGGGGTCTGAGTCTGCTTTTCAGGGTAGGTGGCATTTCCTGGGGTTGCCTCCTTCCTTTCTTAGACTCTGGAGGGAGAGCATCCTGGCTCAGGGAGAAAGCAGAAGGAAATCCTGCTTGTGGGTGGGGACTTCCCAAATTACAAGTGATTCAAAGAAAACTTGGCTATCTCCATCTTTAAAGGCAATGCAAAATTCAATTACACACTCAGTTACTCCAGGAGTTTTACACTTGAGCACTCTTTGTAATTTAAGATTTGGTGTGTGAATCTGGTTCTTTATTACCAGACAACCTTTAACCATATCAGCTCTTCTATTTTCAGTGTCCTATTTTAAGGGGAAAAGTCCTACAGTGAAAAAAATGTGAACACATATGTGTTTATAATTTTTTTGCAAACGTGCAAGTAGGGATAGTGTCCCTTTCTTCCCTCAAACTTAACTCTCTTTCTCCTAAACATCTTAAATTAAAGTGCTTCTGTTAGGAAGACCCTGCACAGGCATATCACGTTCCCCAAAACACCCACAAGAAAATGATTAGTCCCCCATAATTAGATGATATCAGAAAACAAAGTGAAAATAGCTTAAAATTGGTGAGACTCAACAGAAAGCACATTCGTACAGGGAGCACTTCATCACAGATCTTTACACTGCCTTATTTTTTCTCATGTTGTCTTTTTATTGAGAAAAATGACTTCTGTCTTGGTTTTCAACCCTTTGGTTTCTTCCATACTGTGTTAGAATTAGAAATGACCCTGGGACAGGTCAGAAAGAATCCCCTGGGGGCCCTATCTCGTCTGCTTTGTCAGGGGAGGCCAGTTGGAACACCATCCCGGGTGGCTGGCACACCATCCGGGTGACTTCTTTTTTTTTTTTTTTTTTTTTTTTTATTGAAGGGTAGTTGACACACAGTATTACATTACATTAGTTTCAGGTGTACAACACAGTGATTCAACATTTATATACATGATAATTCTAGATACCAGCTATCACCATACCAAGTTGTTACAATATTTTGACTATATTCCTTATGCTATACATTACATCCCGGTTACTTATTTATTTTACAATTAGAAGTGTATTTATATATATATATATATATATATATATATATTTTTTTTTTTTTTGAGGGCATCTCTCATATTTATTGATCAAATAGTTGTTAACAACAATAAATTTCTGTATAGGGGGGTCAATACTCAATGCACAATCATTTATCCCCCCCAAGCCTAATTTTCGTCAGTCTCCAATCTTCTGAGGCATAACAAACAAGTTCTTACATGGAGAACAAATTCTTACATAGTGAATAAGTTACATAGTGAACAGTACAAGGGCAGTCATCACAGAAGCTTTCGGTTTTGTTCATGCATTATGAACTATGAACAGCCAGTTCAAATATCAATATTCATTTGATTTTTAAACCTGATTTATATGTGGATACCACATTTCTCTCTTTATTATTATTATTTTTAATAAAATGCTGAAGTGGTAGGTAGATACGAGATAAAGGTAGAAAACAGAGTTTAGTGTTGTAAGAGAGCAAATGTAGATGATCAGGTGTGTGCCTGTAGACTATGTGTTAATCCGAGCTAGACGAGGGCAATAAACATCCACGTATGCAGAAGATTTCTCTCAGAACATGAGGGGGGAGGTTCTAAGCCTCACCTCTGCTGCTCCCTATTTTCTCACCTGGTGGCTCCCTGCGACTGTGCCTGTCTTAGGTTGTTCCTCCCTTGAGGAATCTTATCCGGGTGACTTCTGTGCGGACAGATTGTCACGATCTCTCCCTTCTGGCCCTATGCTCAAAAGAAGCCTCAGGAGCACACATTTCTCCCACTCACCCTACAGAATGCTGGGCTTTGGTGGCGGTAGCTAACACTGAGTTCTGGGGCGTGCTTTGCTTACCTTTTCTTATTTCTCACATCTTTGCAATCAGTTCTACATGTCACCTAAGGAAAGCCCATTTTCTCTAGGTTTTCTGGTGATTCCCATAGCATTTTCTTCTGTCTTCCTGCCCCAGAGGGACTGCACAGGCCACTGAGAGTTTTGCTTTAAGTCTTGTGAAATGGTTTAGCATCTGCAGAAACTGCTGCCTGGCTAGTTTTTTCACAGGCCATTTGCACAGCTATGTTGCCTCCCTGCCCCTCTTCAGGGTGGTCCATCCCTAATGAGAGAGCCAAGCTACCATGAGCTACGGCTTTGGCCCCTGCTTTTCCCTCACTGCGTGTTTGTTCTTTTGAATTTTTCTCGTGCATCACTCTGACCTTTCTCATGCCATGGTGTTTTTCTTCCATAGAGTGTTTTCATTTGCCACTCTTCCTTTTCCCTTTCTGTATATATTTTTTAGAGCTCCTTTGTCAAATAAATTGTCTCAACCTCAGAAGTGACCACATGAGCACATTTCCTCATTTTTCAAGTCTAAAAATAGCGTGTTTCCTACTTCGATTTATTTAGCTTTTTAAACTTTGACTTGTATTTATCACATGCACGTTCTTTGGGAGTGTGTGAGGACTCTTGAGTCGCAGTGACAGAAATGCAATACAAAGTTGCTTTCCCAGACACCAGAATTTACCGGGTCACAGAAGTGAGGTGTTAACGGAGGGGCTCCATGTGAAGCTGGATCACGGGGTAAAACAACAGAGCTGTCCCCTTGCCAGGTTGTCTCTCCGTGGGTGACCAACTGTCCCTGTTTGCCCAGGTCTGCAGCGGGGGTCCTGGGCATAGGAGTTTCAGCACTAAAACCCGCAAAGTCCCAGGCGAACTGGGATGAGTTGGTTACCCTGTTTGCCAGCCTCTCTGTGTTGGCCTTATCAGACAGGGGCCCTCACCTGGTGCCAGAGATGGCCAGAAGTAGTTCTGGGTATGTGCTTCTAGCAGCTGGCACTTCTGGGGGAAACAAAAGTCTTTTTTTCCCCAGTATTATCAGCAACAGCTCAAGGAAGTCCTCAGTTTGGTCCTACTTGGTCCAAATCCCTGAGCCCTAAATGAATCGGGGGGATGAAGAATGCTGAGCAGGCTTTTCTGGGTCACCTTCCCACCCGAGAGCTCGGTGTTACAGGCGGGCTAGGGTGGAGGATGGCTCCCAAGAGTGAGGACGGGCCCCTGCCACAGGATGGCTCCTGCCTGTGGGCAGCGCTTTCCGTGAGCATCTCCACGTGGTTGGGGAACAGATTTAATGAGATGGCGTGGCTTTAAGCACTTGAGCGATTTTAACTTAGAGGATGCTAATTAAAAATACTTTTGTGGAAGCTGCATGATCTCAACAAGCATACCCCTTTTCTCTCACTAAAAACATTTAAAATAATTCCTTTATTATATTCAGATAGTACTTACTTGGCAAAAAGATTTCTTTCTTTTTTTTTTATTAAGGTATCACTGATATACACTCTTATGAAGGTTTCACTTGAAAACCATTGTGGCAAAAAAATTTCTTATGCAGTTTCTCCTATAAGAGGAGGACCATTGTTACCGCTTTGCAGATGAGAAATTTAAGATGAAAATAAGTGACTCATGCAAAAACAAATCTGGGATGTACCTAGCAAGAAATAAGAATAAGAAGAAATACGTAAGGGGAGGAGAGGAGAGGTAAGGCTTATGTTATGTATTTAGATTAAATTGGGCTTGATTTTATGAATTCTTCATGGAATTTTTACAATAATTGCTAGTGTTCAGAAGATGAAACCTAGCTAATTCTAAGTCTTATTATGCTTATGGAACAATTATGTGACTGGACCCACCCAAGAATTTTCTCTCTTGTCCCTGAGCCCATTCTCCTGGGACCTGTGGCCTGGTCATGTGAGCAGAAGGTGCAGGACAGATGAGGGAACTAGTGTTTACTGAACATCTGCCTCCAGGTCTGTGTTATCTCAGTTTAATCTTCACAAGAATCCTGTCCGGTCAGTGCTTAAATCCACATTTTATAGATGTGGACATGGGATCAGAGAGGTTGAGTAATACTCCCTGCTCCCAAGGCAGGAAGCCTGTAAAGGGGAGAGTGTGTGCGATGGGCACCTCAGATCCTACACGCTCAGAACCCGACCTGTGACCTCCTTTTGTGCCCCGAATTCAACACCATCTTCTGCTAGTGCAGACCGACACCAGGCTGCCTCCTGAGCTCTTGTTGCTGCATTCCTGCCAGTTTAGCTTGGCTCCAGAGGCAGAGAGAACCAGGCTGGGCACCTAGCTCCTCTGTCAGCAGCCACGTGGCTGGCTCCTGTAAAGCCCCTTCTCAGAGTACGAGTGTAGCACAGAGGTCGGGACCCTGGAGCCAGGCTGCCTGAATTTAGATCTCTGCTCTGCCATTTACAGGTTGTATGACCTTAGACAAGTTACCTAAAGTTAGAGGGCCTCAGTTTTCCCATCTATGAAATGGGGGAAAATAACACTATTTATAGCAAATGTGTGAAGCTTAAATGAATTGGACCAGTGCCTGGCACATATTTTAAGTTTTAGCTTTTATTACTGGTTCTGTTGCTATTTTCTGCATCTATAAAGTGGATATGCATTCAACAAATATTTATTGAGTGCCTAGACACTGCCCTAGCTACTGAGATATAGCAATGAACAAGACAGATAAGGGCCCTACTCTCGTGGGGTGTGTATTCTAGAATTGGGAGACAGATGATGCAAAGTGGACAGAAAAGACAATTAGAGAGTCTGCTGAGTGCTGTGAAGGAAATGCAGGCTGGTGTAAGAGGGGACCTGCCTTAAACGGGGTGATCCAAGGAAGACTGCTTGGCAAAAGCAGCCCATGAGCTACACCTCCAAAATGAGGATAGGCCAGCCACGCACTTGGGAAAGCAGGGCCCGGCAGAGGGACTGGGGCTTGCAAAGGTTCAGAGGTGAACAGGAGCTCTGTGTGATCAGGAGCCTGAAAAGCAGCCAGTGTGAGCAAGGGTGAGGGCTGGACCTGGCGAGAGGTGGGCAAGGCCCTGGTGTGAAGGCCATGGGGGTGGCATGACCCAGCAGCACCATGTGCAGAGGGTTACTGGTGGCCTTAAGGAGCAGGCAGTGTGTGCAGGTGCTTGGCATGGGGCTGTGTTCAGAGTAACAGCCATTAAGCTGCAGCTAGCTATTAGCCTCCTCTCCATTTGGTGCCATGATCCATCTGTCTTATCTCTCTCCTTCAATAGTCTGATTTCTTTTTAACTACTTTCCCTGACTCCCTTCTCAACCTGCTTTAACCCATTCTCTGCACTGACAGGATGATCTTCATAAAATTGCACCTTGCTCACATAATCTCATCTCTCTCTTTCTTAGAAGCCTATGGCTGCCCACCACCTCCAGTGTGACATCCCAGCCCCTTCCCTGGGCACCGGGAGCTCATTCTGGCCCCTTGGACTTTCTAGCACCTTGTTTTGCTATGTGCCCATCCTTACTGCACTCCATCTGTACTAGACCACTTGTGGGTCCCAAGTGGGCCAGTGGGCCACTTCCACCTTCCTGGCCTTGACTCTTGCTGGTCCCACTGCCGTATGCTCTGGAAGGCTCTTCCTCTCTTGCCCTCATTTGAAAGGCACATGCTCCAGTTTTAAGTTTCAACTTAGAGTCCTGTTCTCTAAAAAGCCTTTACTAATGTTCACTCCTGCATACTTGCTCCTCCTGTATCACATTTGTAACTGTTACTAGTCTTGCAATGCTGTGTTTGTGTTCCCAGTGGCCTTCTGGACTGAGGTTCAAGGGTAGCGCCTGCTAGTTTCTGTTTTTCTTACACCTAGCCCCACCTCTGCTGCAGGAGCAAAGCTCAATGCAACAGGAGTCAGCTTTATATATTTAACTTGCACAAACTCAGCTGCATTCACACACACACACGCATACATGCACACATTGCAGTTAAGCTTAAGTGATTTCAGCCATGCACTCTGCCCTCCAAGGCACCCAGTTAGTCTGGGGTCCAGAGGAAGCGTGAGATGGGTTCTGATTATTCCTGTCATGGGTCTCAGTTCCCATGGCTCACTCGACCTAAGGATACAGCATGCTCCTCAGCTCGAGCCAACTTCTTCATCTGGTACTCATTAGAAGAAACTGCGATCTGGACCAAGATTAAAGGGAAAATTGGCCATGCTGGAATTACGGAGACTCCATGTCATCTTAACATGGCATATTCCCAAGGGATTTCTCCAGAGTGATTTTGAATGAATGTTGTTTTTCCTTTACACACTGACTCTGTAACCTCTCCTCCCTGTAGGATGTATACCTTCTCTAAATATTTGTTGAATGTATTGAATAGCTGGTCATTGGCAAAGTCGGGGCCCAAATTCAGATCATCTGACTCTAAGCCAGGGTTCTGTCCCCATCCACAAGGCAGTGTATAGAATTGCTCTATTTTAGATGTATTTGTTACTTAGAAAGGCAGATGGGGTAGACGGGGTACAAAGAGATAATTATCAAAGGCAGAAGCC